>NC_074711.1:53736462-53833962 GCF_947242115.1 Biomphalaria glabrata
AAAAAATCATCACCAAAAGGAAAAGATACTTTTTTTTATGTCTGTATGTCTTATGTCTGTTACAAAAACAAGACTTTTATTATCTAAATTACGGTAAAGTTCCCCTTTCAGACATTGCGATCTGCAGCAGATGATGTTAAGGTCATATGTTTCGTTGGCCAATGGTCAAAGGGTGTCATGTGGCCAGCACAACAACCAACCACCTTTACTTTACCTAGCTAAAGCCAGGTGCCCATTAGAGCTGGGTGGACTCAGGGACGCCCTAAAAATCCTAAAATTTAAAATCCCAGTCTTCACTGAAATTCGAATTCAGGACTCCAGCCACCAAGCCCCGCATTATCAACATTTAATGCTAAATATATGTTGTTTCATCAAAATAAACCAATTTTAAAACAACAACAAAAAAATATAGTAAAGCTTTTATATATTTTTTTTTCATAACATTAAATAAAACTAGGAAGATACGGACTGGATGTCAAAATGAGCCCGAGTATTTATATACAATGCGGCCCATAAATTGTATGCCACCGTGCCACCTGATGTGCAACCAATCATATCCAATCATATCGGTCCTCAAAAGCATTGTGTAAGGTTTAATAATGTATCAAAAATAGTTTGCTATATAAATAACTTTTGAGATGATTTTGAAACTACATAATAAGCACTATTACGAAATGAACAAAGTATAACACTTGGAATGGCGAATCTCAAAAGCCAATGACATGGCAGAATTTAAGTCATTGGTTAACATACATGACTAGATTGACCTATGAAAACTCGTAGGACGTAATCATCTTTTTTACGTCTGTATTTTATAAGATAAGATTGACATATACATGTAGGTACTTGACATTCAAATTCAAGGCATTCAAAGTGATATTGTATACACGACAAAATCATCTATAATAAGATAAACAAATAATAAGAAATAAACAAAAGTCATAAAATGACAAAGAAAAGCGAGATGATCAACTTCAAACAATGAACCTGCCTGTCTTGATTTCTGCGGAGGATAGCTTCTAATTGCGAGAGTGAAGAAATCTTGTTACGTTAACCCTATTGGGATAGATGATGATAAAAACTGTATCGAAAAAAAAAAAGATAAGCAGAGTATATTGTAATTTTTAGTTATTTATTAATTAAAAATAAACATAAAAAAACTTTATGTAAGAAAATAAATCAGTTACTGTGAATTGAACTCTGTACCGTCGGTGTGAAAAGCCAATGCTCTACGCAAGAGCCACAATACAACAATTGTTAATGAAATAAGGAGTTGTTTATACGTAGCCTACTTTGTATTAAATTTCTATCTGAAAGATAAATGTTCAATTTTTAATTCAGTATTTTGTAAATATTGTTATAAAATGTTTAACTTTATCTGAATTGAAACATTTTATACGTTTAAAATATTAGTAGTAAAAAGAACGATGACTTTTAATGCTCACACTATATTTGACCTTAAAAATTCTAAATTTAGTAATACTTTAATAAATTAAAAATAGATGACATGGTTTTCAACAGTTATCATCCTTTGAAGGAATGACCTTTAGGTTTTATATTTTCGTAATACAACAACATAGAGAACTCTTTAGGTGTTTTAATAACAAAATTTTGCATTTTATTTGATAATAAATATTATTTTTACAGTAAATAAACCAAATGGCATAATATTACTAAAATGTTTTTAAAATTATTTATTACAATAATTTTACAAGAAAAAAAATCTTTTTTTATTTATTGTAATACAATTTAGATTTTATAAAAGTAGTACATTTCTTTTGCAAACCAGTATTACTTTTAAAATTTTATTTATATAGATAGAAAAAAAATTTGAGTGATATGGGTACTCTTCATAATAAAAATTAACGTAACCTACATTAAAACCGTTAACGGTAGGGTAGTTAGGTTGCCCTGAAAACTTCCCTTTAACCTTATACTGTTTAGGCTTAAGGCTCAACAAAATTCTCCCCATCCAAAACAACACACCTCACCTTTTCGGCATCCACACCCACCCATTTTACAGATCACTAACCAGACACCTACAAAACAATGAAAATCTAATACACCAACAAACTAAAAACATTTACACAGCACTTCGGGATAAACTTAAAGAAAATTTAGAGCTTAGAATAAAATGGGGGAGGGATTAGGAATAGTGTTTAATACACACACGGACACATTCACGCAATTACACAATAAAAACATAACTCCGAAAGCACGGGAGGTGACCCACAGGCTAATTTATGGGATGACCCCAATAAAGAAGAGGGGTAAGGACAGGGCAGGTCACACATGTAAACTATGCGGGGTTGAAAATAACAAACTAGAAAAACATCTGTTTGGGGAGTGTCCAAACTTCACTATTGTGAGAGAAACTCTGTCAAATATTTTAAATGCCATGTCAAGGTCAACATAGGCCTAGCAATATTTTTAAATAAAATACCCAAAGCAAAAAGATATGAACTTGATTTTATTAGCAGAGTATAGGATACTTATATGGAACATGCATTTAAAAGCTACCTACGACAACAAAATCCTAAATAGAATTCAAGTAGATCATATATACAGAAGGATTATACAATGTAGGAGAGAAAAGTTTTAAATAAAATATATATTTAAAAAAAATGTAAAATGTACATTAAAGTAAATGAATTATTGAAATGTTAAGACTTGAAGCTGTGTATCATAATGTCATTTTTAATCCTAATGTTTTGGATAAAATTTAGAGAAATATAGTTGATTTTAAAATGGAACACTAAAAAGGCTGACCCCAAATGTAATTTTATATTGAACCATTGTATTTGCGTGATTTTTTTTCCCTTTATTTTCTTTCAATGTATTGGAAAATTCCATTTGTATCATAAATATCAATTTACCAAAATCAGTTTAAACAACGAAGAAAATAAGTTGAATGTATGTGTGTGTGTTTGTATAAGTGATAACTATTTACCAATTTGCATGTATATGTATTAAATATATTATTTATTTGCTTTAAAATTACAATACTAAAAATTACCTATTAATTTTTTTTTTTCAACAAGAGAGACAATTTAGGACTGGAAGATGCAAGGTGGAAATTTCTTTTGGTTATATTCCTTTGACCAAACAAACAAAAAAATTCAAGACAACCCCAAACAGGACATGAATTCATGATAATGGACCAAATGGACTACGAAATTGTTAAAAAAAATAAAACAAAAACAAACAAAAAAAAACACTATCTCAATATAGACAAGATTGATTTATGGTATACTCTTTAACTAATAAATTTATTCTGAAAATGAGTTATATTCAAAATTTTAAAATTTTTTAAGCTCTTCATGCACATACTTACCTTGTACATTTTTGTAACTCAGCAGACCCCAGAGAATTCCTAATGATATAGGATGGAGGTCTTTTGTCTTAGTTTCTTAAGGGGAAAATTGTTGCAAAAATAATAATAATAATAATGAATTTAAAATAACTCATAAGTCTTTAAAAAAAAAAAGTCCTCATTTTATAGACCTTTGCTGTCATCATTTTATGGACCCTTGCTGTCATCATTTTGTGGACCTTGGCTGTCCTCATTTTGTAGACCTTTGCTGTCCTCATTTTGTAGACCTTTACTGTCATCATTTTATGGACCTTTGCTGTCATCATTGTATGGACCTGTGCTGTCATCATATTGTGGACCTTTGCTGTCCTCATTTTGTTGACCTTTGCTGTCATCATTTTGTAGACCTTTGCTGTCATCATTTTATGGACCTTTGCTGTCATCATTTTATGGACCGCTGATGTCATCACTTTATGGACCTTTGCTGTCATCATTTTATGGACCTTTTCTGTCATCATTTTATGGACCGCTGATGTCATTATTTTATGGACCTTTGATGCAGCATACTCTACGATCATGCTGGAAATCCTGGAATTTTTTTTTAAAACTATTTCCTTCATAAAAATGTTGTTGTTATGAAATATTCTTTGTATTATTACTAATATAAATTAATATGTTATGTGTTTTCTTTAAAAAGTCTACTTGATGTCCATGATGAAAATCATGAATTGTGCTTTTGTAACTATGCCTTCACAAAATTTTGTTTTTATTAAATATTCTTTGTATTATTATTGATATAAAATAATATATTATGTCTTTTCTTTTGAATAAAATCTTATTTAAAAAAAAGGAGGCCCAAAAAGAGGCAAAGAAAAGAGGCAAAGGCCCAAGGATTCCTAGGATGTAAACAGCTCGACAACTGAAGTCAAAAGCTAAAAAAGCTGAGGTATCCTAAAAAAAAAAAAAAAAAAAAAAAAAGAAAAGAAACCGTTGGGGTACACACATGATGTGTTAACATTCTTTCTCCATTTCTCTAACATTTGTTTCTCTTACTGAGGCCTTACTCCCCCAGTAATAGTCCCGTCCACCGGACTCAATTCGTTAATGTTGCCTTGCCATTGCATTCTATGCCCTCATCTTCTTGTTACTTCTAGAGTCCTGATGACCTCTTGATATGGCCCAGTGACTAAAAATCTTGATTATCTCGATAAAATGGAAGATAGCTAAGATGAATATTTCTTCCCTCCTTCGTCGTTAACCCCCCCCCCCCCCCCAGATACATTGTGATTTTATAGATTGGCAAATGATCACGACTAACAATTGTATAAATAAAATTAACAACTTACTGAAAAAAAAAACCGCAGAATTAAATTTACAGAATTAAAACACACACACACACACACACACACAAACAAACATACAAAAAAAAAAGATTGATCTATATGAGGCAGTTTGGAAATAACAAGTACATTATATTTTGAATTTCGGTATCTTTAGGGCCAGTAGCGGCCTTAGGGGGTGGAAAGTGGGGCAAACGCCTTAGGCCACGCGCCTTGTGGGGGGGGGGGGGGGGAATCGCTATCGGAGATTTTATTGTCATCAACTTCGAAAACTAAATCAGTTTTCATAAATTAGGACTTGTTACTCTTTATTTCCCCAGTATCTTTATGATACCAATTACCATGTAAACCCTTTGTTTTGGAAGTGCCGATCAGTTTCGGTAAAGACTGCATCAAATGATCTGCTAATTCTAAGAGGCTATCATCGTTTAACAGTTCACAATAAAAACACGTGGGTGGAAGCAACCAATCCAAAACGTATATTTCATATTTAAACATCGACGTCCAAACGGATTTTATTAGGAAAATGCTTAGTGATACAATTTGAACTACTCTTTGAATTATGAAAATTACATATGAAAGAATTATTTACAACATTTGTAGTAACATAAATGCAACTTTTGACAATTTGATTTTTTTAATGAAAATAACTAAACAAGTATACAGTATTTTCTTGACTTTCGCTAATGATACATTTTAAGACCGCACGCGAAGGTCAGATTTTCGCGATATTTAATTTCATATATGTACACTATTTTCGAATATGAACAGTATCGCAGGACATCCCCAAACACTTAAAACCTCTAGATAATCATTTCCCATTTCATTAATAACTTTTACATGCTGTTCCTTTTTAAAAATCATTAAACACTGTAATTTTTAAAAGTGTCATACAGCACTGCTATGTCGTATTTAAATATTCTGTTACTTTAGTCTGCAATGAAAAAAAAAGGGTTGAGGGTGTATGAGAATGATTCCTTATTTGGTACTGTAACCTAGCCTGTAGTGAAACAGTTGATGTGCTTGTACAGCTATTTCGACCAATCAGTTTCCAGAAAGTTTGGTGATGACGTATTGAGGTGTTGTTTTTTTTCCAATAGGCTACTAAGTATAAACTTCGTGCGGCCGTGTGGAAACCCATGTCACCATGTAAAAAAAACACAAAAAGCGGGAGTGTTGTTTTTTTTATTTAATTTTTTTTTAAACCTCTGGTATAGCCCTTCCGCCAAAGTCGGTTCTGCAAAAGTGTAGTGACCACTGTAGCTCCTTTAGCCCACTTTGTTCTTTTAGAACGTCCAATTGGCTTCAATTTGCAGAGTGAGAGAGGAGACATAATAGTAGTAGTGCGCGAGTGTTTTCCTCTTTATTTGCTTCTGTTAATGCAGAACAATGAGAATACAGTGTATAATGTAGGGCTTACTTAAGTAATGTAGCTACGTAGTGTTCTATGCTTTGTAGCAAAAATAAAGCCAACAGCTTAGAGGCGGACATACTGTATTGTTAGTGTTACAGCGTTTGAGATAGACGGATGAACCCCTTAGTGTGATGAGTTTACGGTATATATATAATCTATCCTTACGGCTAATGGCTCCGCACACGACGCTCGCCCAGGGACCCGCGCACTGCTAAGGCGCCCCTGTTTAGGGTGATACTGAGTCCACTTAACTCTGACGGGTGCCTGACTTTAGCAAAGCAAAGGCGGTTGGTCATTGTGCTGCTCGTTAACCATTGGTCAAAGAAACAGATGACCCTAACACCATCTGCACTATAGATCGCAAGGTCTGAAAGGGGGAATTTTACTGTACTCACAAGGTCAAATACGGCTTTCGAAATAACAATGGAAACCTTGTTTGACTGTCTGCATCCTAGAGCTGGCTACACACACAAACAAGTCCATTTGTTTGATGTTCAGTAAAACTAATGCTGTCAAGATTATTTCATATTTTAGCAAACCCTCTATGCATTTCGATCTAAGTCTATATTTTTGTCGTCTTATGGCATTGAGCCTGTTCATTCATAAATACTGTCATCATAATAGCGGATCTAGAACTTTGGAGTTGGGGGGGGGGCGATATCTATATACATGTATATGTGTGTGTGTGCGCAAATAAAAAGAAAAGCAAGTGTTTCTCAACCTTCGGCGAAAAAAAAAAACAAAAAAAAAACAATCATGTTGAGGCCTTTCTCTTGATAGCCTGGGGATCTGGGGGGAGCGCTTTAAGCCTCCACAGTAGGGTTAGGGGCGAAGCCCCGACGCCAAAAGCGTTTTCTTGCATTTTTCACTGCAGAAACGCATTTTCCCCGACATCTACAGCTCATTATTCATCAGCCAAAAGCGTTTTCTTGCATTCTTCACTTCAGAAATGCATTTTTCCTGACATCTACAGATCAAAAGGACATTTTGAATTATGTTTTACTTGAAAAATATTTTAATATGAATTTATAGGCCCTTACTACATTGCAAAAAAAAAAACGGTTTGAAGATACCCCACATATTTAGATTAAGGCTTTGAGGATCGCCGCCGAGAAAAAAAATATTCGAAAAATACTATTATTAAAAAAAAAGCTCATTTGTAAGTGATACATTTTGATCAATAGGTCTGTTTGTATTTTTTTTTGTTACATAACTATAATTCAAAGCTCTAAACAAAAAATTTCTGAAGTGGGAGGAGAAATTAAGTGGACCAGCTAGATTCTACTCTAATTTTTTTTTTGTGCATTTTTAGGATTCAAGCATAAATTGTAAGCTATAGTCCCAAACGGCGTCTAGCAAAAGAATATTTGGGTTCAGAGCTCATCTCAATCGTTACTCTTATACTGAAAAAATTCGTTTGAATTCTAAATGTTCTAAAGCAAAGTCTTTCTTTAAAAACATTATGATAAATTCATGTGAAATTACATAAACTCTTTGACTATTGTGTTTTAAAACGTCATGTTTTCTTCTGAGAAGGGGAGGGGTGGTAGAATGAAAACGATTAATCCTCGCTCCTTTTTATAATTTCTGCTAATGATTGCATTTGGCATTAAAGAATAGGGGTGGGGCGACTCAATACAAGAATTTAATTTATAGCATATACGGATTATATAAGTGTCAGATTTTTTTTTTAATTTTGTAATTTCCTAACTATAATACAAAAAGAAAAAGTATTGTCCGATGGGCGCAAGACGATTGCATGTATCGCCCCTCCCACCTGGTACAACCCTTTTTCATTTTATATTTACTAATGATATCATTTGAGATTAGAGTGTGATGCGACATAATATACAAATGGGCTCACATATTAATACGTAGCTTATAATATATAGATATTCACTTAATTTTGTTCACAAACTATGATTTCTCCATAAAATTAGGACGCACCCCCCCCCCCACTCAAAGTTTTTTTTTTCATCAGGATTCTAGCCACTAGCGATCCAGAACTTGGGAGTGGGGGGGGGGGGCGATATATATATACATGTGTATGTGTGTGTGTGTGCGCGAATAAAAAGATCCGCCAGTGATTCTAGCAATCATGGGCGTAGCCAGGGGGGGGTTCTTGGGGTTCAAACCCCCCCCGAAATGAAATCGGGGGGGGGGGGGGGGAACGGAATTAAGTGACTGATTTTTGCTTTCATTTTGTTTATTTTAGGTGAGATTTTAATACTAAATCATCACTTACCACAGCACAGCCGAGGCAGTTTTGAGTTAAAAACCCTCTACCAGGGGGTTTTGGCTCCCCTATCAGGGGGTTTTGAGATACAAATCCCTCTACCAGGGGGCTTTGAGTTTAAAACACCCTATAGGGGGTTTTGAATTTTAAACCCCCTACCAGAGATTTTTGCAGTTAAATCCCCCTCTTCTATAAAACAAAACAAAAAAAAAATGCAAACAACAATCCCCAAATTCCAACAGCACAGTTGAGGAAGATTTTGATTTTAAAACCACCTCCAAAATTTACGATAAACCCCATCTTCAATATAAAAAAAGCAAATTACACACTACACAATCAAAATTCTATGAGCGTAGCCAAAGGGGTTTTGAGTTTAACCCCCCCCCCCTTTCCAGTTGGGGTTTGAAGCTAAAAAGTACCTCTTCAATATAAAAAAAAAAGCAAATTACAGACTATAAAATCTATGAGCGTAGCCAAAGGGGTTTTGAGTTTAAATCCCCCTCCTCCAGATGGCTTTTTCTTTAAAGTTTATAACCCCTCCAGATGGTTTTGAGTTTAAAATTCCCCTACAGAGCGTTTAGAGTTGAAAACCTCTCTCTTCAATATTATTTTAAAGCAAACTACAGTCACCAAATTCTATCATCGTAGCTAAATGGGGTTTTGAATTAAAAACAAAACAAAAAAACTCCAGAGATTTCTTAGTTTAAAACTCCTCAACAGATTATTTGACGAAAAAACTTTCCTTTTCGATATAAAATCTAAAGCGAAATACAGGCATGTAATTCCAAGAGAGTAGTCAAGAAATTGAAAATCATTAAATGTATCTCAACAAAGATGGCTAAGACAGATTTTATGAGTCAGTCATAGAGATCGGGTCTAAATCAAAGAAATCATATGCCGAACTGGGAGTCGAATCCTTAGTAAGGTTGTGACAGAGCGTCGCATGAGGTTTTGCCAGACATGTTCTCACACAAAATGAATTACGCAAAATAAGAGTTGCGGAAACAGCTTGCCGGAAAATGCGCTGAACGGCGCGCGAGGGTCTAAGTCAGTAAGAATAGCACATTAGGTTTTTGAAATAAAACTTTTTAATAGCAAGATAATGCACTGTAGATACCTCAGAATATGCATTTTGTTGGCTTTCAATACAAGAAATAGTGCTCGGCGGCGGGGCTTCGCCCCGCGATTAGGGAGCGCTGCGAACTCCCCCAGATCCCCTTGCTAGCAAGGGCGGGGAGTCTACAATAAACAATAAACATCTTCCGAAAGGGTCAGAATGTAATAAAGATTAATCATGTACACACATACACATATATATATATATATATATATAATTTTTTCCGCGGGGGGGGGGGGGGGGGTCGGGGGGAAATCCCCCCCCCCCCCCCCAAAACCCTCCCCGAAAAAAAATCCTGGCTACGCCCATGCTAGCAATAGTTTCTTTTTATCTTACTTATTTTCTGCTCTTCCCCCCCCCCCCCCCATTCTTTTGGCATTTTGATTCCAATTAACACATTTCTACACTGTTCTAGATAATAATTATGATTTTTGAAGGACTTCATGCGACAACTTCACCAAACCAATAAGAATTGGTATATGACTGGACATTCATCCGAATATACACTAACGTCGATCTCTATAAGAAATAAAGGCCTTAAGTTTTTTGTTTATCGTTTAGACACGTTTAGTGTGTATAAGGAATTGACATCTACTAGATGTACTACAGTGGCGTAGCTACCAATGTGCGGGTGGTGTGGGCCGCACAGGGCACCAAGTGGAGAGGGGCACCAACATTCCCCCAGTGTGTATTAATTTCCGTGAGCTTTTCGGTAAAAACGACTAATTGTATGGACACGAACAAACTTAAACTACTGTATTTTAAACACGAACTAACGATTTATAAACTAGTCATGTCGCTATTTTGTTTCATCTCCTTGACTATTTCTTCCATACAATGTAAGCTATATAACAGTTTGAATCTAATTTACTAGATTTATTTCGGACACACGGTACATGTTGTTACTGCACTGATCAATGCTCTGTAATATAAAGAAGAAGAAGATAGGCCAACCTTTTTTTTTCATTGTTTATTCCATTGGTTTAATCTAGATATTGAGTTTACAAATATATTTCTAAACTCTAGCTCTAAACAATTGTCTTAGTTTATTCATTTCTTTATGATTCTTTATAGTTTAATTTTGGAAATACTTCTATTGTAATGTCAATATTTTTAAATAAGCTAACCTTTGTTTTCTACGAGGTTTTTTAAACTAACTAATTAATTGTAATACTGTAACATAAACAAAATGATGAACAATGCTCAAGACTGACTAGTCTGGCTTGCGCCTCAAAACCCTTTTAAGCTCAGACGTAGAAATCGGCATCTCTGGTTCTGTCCGGTCTGGGTAGACTATAAGGGCCCCATACCCAGATCTATCAGGGTCCCTCATTACCGACCCATCGGTATAACAGAAAATGGCATCTGATGGGTAGGAATTTAGTATAGCTGATGCCAAGTTTTGGAGTATGGCAGGTGTTAATCGCCTCTTGATGGCTCCCTCTTGCCCTATAAGGGACATGCTTATTTGTGGGGCCGGCTTCTCCTCCACGGAGGGCAAGTACTAATTATTCTAATTTGGATTCTGTCAGTGGAGAGCCCAGCTGATTTTGACAAAATTTGCCGCAATGTGGAGGAACGATCGCATTTTATGCTGTTCCTCTCTCCACTATCGCACTAATATTGAGGTGGGTAGCCTAGAGTCGCCCCTTTTATAGCGCTCATAGGCTGTAAGTACCGCTCTCTCTCCCTCCTTAAATGTAAAGGGGCCACGTTTGTTAAGATTTCAGCAGCGTTTGTTGGGCTTGTCCGAAAGGTGCCACAAATGAACCTTAGTGCCTGTGATTTTACTCGGTCGAGTGATTCGAGGGCAGTTTTACTAGCATATACTTGAGCTGTACACAATTTGTGATCTGACTGCCCCTAAGTATAATGTGCGTAGCATGTAAGCTTTGGCACCCCGCTTTGTGCTGGCCAGCTTTCTTAGTAACTCTAACTTCTCCGAGGCTTTTCTTTCAACTTCCTGGACGTGCTGGAGCATTGACAGTTTTCTAACCAGGGTCACCCCTAGATATTTTGGCGTGTTTTCACGTTGGAGTCGCAGCCCACCGAGTTGAAGCTCGAATAGAGCCTTAAGAATGTCGATCCCTAGGCTGAACAGGGACCAGGTTGTTTTAGCAATGTTTATCTTAATCTGTCATTTGTCGCAATACGAGGAGATGGTTTGGAGGTCTGCTTTTAATACCGCTTGTATTTGGTCGGCTTTCTTGCCGGTTGACCAGAGGACAATCATCCGCATAAAGCAGTTTCTTTTACCGCAGTGAGGTGCGTTTCTTAAATTTCTTAAGTCCAAAGAAGCATCGAGACAATTTCAAGTCACATCATTGCCAGAGTCCACCGACAATAGGCGAGCTGTTATTGGGTATGAATTAACTGAACAATTAAAAGCAACAAAGCAAGATGAGGCGGTTATCATTGAATCTAGAAAAAAAAAATGATGAGGATGACATCGTGAAAAGAAGAAAATACTTCAATACCGCAGGTTCTAGAGACTAAAGGACAGCACAAAAGCATGTCCTCAAAAATTCATACTGAAGAAGCTGAATCATCAGACAGTGTAAACAATACAGAAATATACTCTAGACTGAACGACATTGGAGATTGGCCTGATGTCATCACAGATAATATTCGCATACACCTTGTCACTCAAGGATCTGAAACAGTTCAGCGTACGGACAGTCAATTCAGAGAGGCGTATAGACATCAAGAATCAGCAAAAGGAAAGGCTAGAAAACTTTCAAATGCTTGGTTTTTCCGGCAAATGTCAAACGGCGAGAAAGTTCTTAAAAAGTGGATGTGTTATTCGCCAAAAAAAAAAGAATCCTTATTTTGCTTCCCATGCACACTCTTCTCAACAAGATCAAGTACCAAATCTTCATTTAAATCCAAAGATGGATTCAATGAGTGGTGGATTTTATCCCCGAAAATAGAAAAACATGAGACCAGCAGAGCTCACATTCAGTCATCGCTTGCTTGGAGGGAACTTGAAGTTTGCTTGAGAGTAGGGAACAATATTGACAACAAGGCCCAAGATTTGATTATACAAGAGACGAAAACCTGGAGAGTTAGTAAAATTACTATCAAAGTACGATCCTCTCTTGAGGGAGCATGTGCTTCGAACTAAGCTTTGTTCCAGACCGAATACATACATGTCTCCACAAATACAAAATGAATTTATTACAATATTGGGGGATCACGCTAAAAAACAAATCATACAGCAAGTAAAACAAGCCAAATTTTTCTCTATTATTTTTGACAGTACACCTGACATCTCAAAGCTGAATCATATTTCCCAAATTTTACGGTATGTTGTCATGGATAATGACAGGGTGCAGGTTCGTGAGTCTTTTGTTGACTTCATCGACACAAAGGACACGCATGCTGCTGGAATCGCTGAGATGATTCTAGAGAAATTGCGTTTGGATGGCTTAGACAAAATGGACTGCAGGGGTCAAGGCTATGATAATGCAGCAATCATGAAAGGTCACTAAGGTCATGAAAGAATTAACAATATTTGATTAATGAATATATATTATAATGAAAAACAGTAAGGTTTTGCAATGTTATTAATTAGTTAGTTGTTTGTTTTTTTTATTGGGGGGGGGGGGGGCATCTAGATGAGGTACCGCACCAGGCATCGTATACTCTAGCTACGCCACTGATGCACTATAATATGTGGATGTATGGTGTTTACGACAATGATTTAGATTAGTATTGGACTTTAAAGTGTAAAAGATTTTTGTAGAAAAATTAAAACGCTCAAAGTGTTGAATTTGAAGAGAATATCATAAAATCTGAAAACATTTTACTGGCATTCATGCGGCCCTTTCGGTGGATCTACCGGCCCAATAGGGTATAGACTACCGGCCAAGGGGTATTTGCCCAGATGCCCATATAGCCAGCTGGCCCCTAACACTAGCAATATATATGGAGTCGCTGAGGTCCATGTCACCCGGTATGGCTATAGCTCTAATTTGTCTACCCCCTCAAATATCGATAGTTTTTTTTTCGAAAGATGATACATCCATGGTGGTTACAAAGGAGTGTTTAGGTTATAAATATAGGTTAAAGAATATATATATATATATATATATATAACTGCAATTTATTTTGTTTTAGCGCCCCTAAATGGGAGAAATGGATCTAGTCAATCAGGTAGGGATTTCGCGTGCATAGGGCTATTAGATATTGTAATAGTTTACATCTTATTAAGCTCAGATCCGGTTCGCTTTGGTTACATTCAATGTTCGAGTTACATTCATTTAGAACTGTTAGAGTAAAATTTGGGGTCAGGTTCGGTTTTAGGAAATTATGCAATAGCAAAACTCAGTAATAATTTTAATTTATTAGTCAAAACTCTTGAATTTGAGATAAAACACAAATAATTTGCCCAAAAAATTCAAATTACACTTTGCTGCATTCGTCAAATTAAACAAGGAAGCAGTAAATGTGATGTTGATTACTATTGATGTGACGTTGAACGTATACATATATGCTAGTGACAATTCAAGTGTATGGTTGTCATTGATTATATATATCAGTGTGTTACTCTCTTGTTTTGAAATATTTGAAAACTAGCCTAAACTAAAATGGCGATTTCAACAGATCTCAACATAGCCAGGAAAAATTTGTCTGATGTTTTGGGAGATTCTATGAAGTTGTAAGTAATGATAGTAATCTTTAATCTAAAGATACATCTATTGTAAAAATAAAAAGTAATACCAGAAAAAATACCTAGATCTAATCTGAATTATAATCTATAGTAGTTTATTTATTTCGGACATTACATGAATTCGGACATTCGATATTTTAATATTTATTATAAAATTAGCGCGCAGTATAATGTGCTTGTCCATTTTCCAATGATTCTGACCCAATTTCCTTCCATTTAGCTGTCTTTTTATGTAAGAAAAACAAATTTCAAATTTCAATAATTTGTTAGTCAGGTTGTTGTTTTTTCCTATGTAGTTAGGCGAAAAAACGCGGAAGTGTGAAAGTAAAAAATGACCGATAAACTTGAGATTGCGTTTTTGACTTTTTTTCACATAAACCACACTTGCAAATTTAGTACACTTTTGAATGAAATAAGAGAAGTTTTAAACTTGTGTTATCGATTACTTTAGACCATGGCCTATATAAAGCTTAATTACGGCTTTTTTTTAAAAGTTATTTGTCATTTTTACTTTTATTATAAAAAATACTCATTTTTTGTTTTTAGCAATGCAGGGTCCAGGAAAATGATCAATGATTCATTTTTTTTCCTATGGTAGATATCATGCCTGGCTATAATTCTGCCAAGTTTTATCTCGATATCTCCGTCGCATCGCTCACAAACTTGAAAATACGGTTTACCATTGGGGGCTATGGGTTTTTCAGAATTTACTGAATTTTGATAAGAAAATTTCGTCATCAATGTAAAACCACTGGAGGCCATGTAAGGCCTAATATTCTGGATATATTCAAATAGATTTTATGTATTAATCGTCGTTGCATGAATTATAAAGCGCATTTGAAAAATAATTGTTTCAGACGATTTTGATCCCACTTTTTAAATATTTTGTTATTTTCTGCCATCAGAACGCCGCCATTTTGTCCCCGCCTCTCTGACAATTCTTGTAGATCTAGACCCGATAATTTGTTTATTACATCAATATTTACATTTTAAACAAGTAAAGTTCATAAATATAAATGAAATTAGATTTGTGAGCTAGAAATTCACTATGAATACTAAATCTACTATTAAATTTCTTATTTAATAAGTAGATTTATCCTCTACGAAACTCAATTCCAACTTTTTAACTTTTTGAGCGGGGGGTGTGTCTCGCTGGCTTAGCGAGAGAGACGCTCTCATGATGACTCATCTCTTTTGTTCCATGGCAACAATGTTAGGCCAAAACGACAAAAAAAAATTCATAACTTTCTAACTATTAGACATACAGTCATAATTTAAACACCATTGGAAAGTTCGATATAAGTATTTTAATGATGTACTAACGAAAAATTGTTTTTTCAAAGATCAATTTTTTATTTCCCCTCCCTATCCTATGTTACCCGAATACCTCTTCCTAGGGTTAAGACTATATATATATATTTTTTGATTGGCTAAGTCTATACTAATCAGCCCGGCAATATTTATTCTGTTTTTAGAGCTGATTTATTTGATTTATAAGCCAAGTTATCTGATTCCATACAAATAAAAAATTAATAGGGTGTTCGAATTAAATTACGATTTTATTACCAAAATTTATTTCGGACAGCCAGATTTGGACATCAATAAAAAATGATCTTATATTATATTTGTTCGTTTGTTGTTGTTTTTTTAATAGAGAATAAATGGGCAAATGTTTGGAGTGAGCTTGTACATTGAATGAAGTTAAATGCTTAAAGATCTAGACCTACTAGAGATAGATCTAGATTAATATAGAGAGAATATAGAGGATTCAGTTAGGCAAGAATGGCTATCCTAACCTGTACTATACTACAAAAGATCATCTGACATCTGTATTAGAAATTTATTAAATTAATAAACAAAAAACACAAACATTCAACACACATCTAATCATGCAAACAATTCAAACATAAAATAAGTCTAAAAGTCGGTATGAAGTCAGTATCCCAGTGACCTAATTTTGGTAGAATAAGTGTGTTCATATTTTTACTTTTTGTGTTCGTATTTATGCATAATTCCAAAACATCTTAATGATTTAATGTGAGGGGTTATGCCTGGGGATCTTAAAATTTAGTTAATGTTAGTAAAGAATTAAAATCTGAGTTTATTGATGCCTAAATATAGAGACTGTCCGAAATAAATAATATTGTCCGGAATCAAATAATATGGGTCAAATTTGTCCAAATTAAATGAAAACACACTGCCTCTTTGACCTTAAATATATTAACAAATATAGTTTAGGGGTACAAATATAAGTAGTCATCCTTATTCTCCTTAAACTAAAGAAGATTTTAATACTTCATTTTCTTTTCTATGTCGAACCATTGTCAAATAATGCGCTGTCAAAGTCAAACTTTCAAATTTGGGCCTATAGGTGTCCGAATAGCATAAACTACTCTAGATTCTGCAGAAATAAATAGACCTTTCAATTCATGATACATTGAATTGATAGTGCCTAGATCTAGGCCTAGTTCAACTCATCTAGTTCAGTGAGTAGTTGAGTCAACTTGAATTCTACTTCTAGGTGACTTACTGTCTTATACTTAAGTCTTAAGAGTCTACCACAACATTATCATATTTATGATCTAGATTAGATGTACTAGTTTCTAGTAGGTATTTCAAATGACATAACAACAATGCATTGCGGCGCGGTGTAAACATTGTCCTCTGCTCATTGGAGTCCTAACGATATTAGCCTATTGAAATTGCATGTGTATCATTTTTATCTCTAGTTAGCAAAAAAAATAAAAAAATATGTCTTTTTTTTATTTTTGTTGAGTAATCTAGGTAAATTATTCTTTACAATTTATTTTTAGTTTCATAAAAATCTGTCATTATTTTTTTTTTCTATTAATTTTTTTGTAAGATCAACTGTTTTATTTGTAATTAACATGGCAGTCAATGGCGATAGCTTATGATAACCAGGAATTATCTCAAATTATATGGTTATTAAAAGTGGTGTTTGTCTAAAAATATTAAAATCTTACAGATCATACATATATTTGTATGTAGACCTAAAAAAGTAATTGTTTTGTCTTAAAATCTTTTTTAAAATCACTTTCTTTTAAGGTTAACTGAGATCGTTTTTGGCGGCCATTTTTTTCAACATTGTCTAATGTCTATTTCTAACCCAGCTGGCAATAGACAAAAAAAAAAAAAAAAAGAGCTTTAAAAAAAAAAGATTTTCAAGCCCAATATAATTAAATAACAATATATAGGCTACTTAATATTGATAGCAATAGTAACAATTAGTTATATTTATTATTAAAAAAAACATTTCTTTAAATAGTCTTAATGTGATTTCTGTAGAATCATAGAATGGCATAATTTTGTGTATTTTATCTTAAATTATATTAAATTCCAGTTGAAATGATAACTCTAAATAAGAATGTTGTGTTACTGATTGTTAGCATTCCTGTTCATTGCAACATATATGGAATGGTAATGAAGGCAAATCAATAGGTTCTTTAAAATAAATTGTTAAATTCAATAGAACCTTAGGAAGTTTCTTAGATTAAAATCTAATATTTATTTTTAACATTCCAATAATTCATATCATGTAATAATAGCTATGCCAGTCTGTGCATGAAAAAAAAAAACCAGTAATTTTATAACAAATAAAATAAACATAATTGTTTAATATTCACCCCATTTGATATATGTGTTTTGCTAAATACCATGAAGCCAAATAAATATTTTATTAATTTGTGTCAATATATTTGAATACTATATAATTGTTAAAGCATTTTATTTTGAAAACATACTTTAAACAAAAACCTCCAGTTTATAATGCATTATTTACATTTACAATTAAGCATTAATATTACATTTAAAAAATCAATAGGCATGTCAATAATATTCTATTTTACAAACTGCTTCAATAATGGTAAGTGATAATAGAAACAATCTCAGACATATAAAAAGTGCATACCTTTAAATCACTTTCACATACAGTAAACACAATAAATATATTTGTTTTGTTTTTTTGTTACAAGGACATAGATTTATTAAAGCCTATTTATAACAGATAATTTAAAGCTAGTAAAAAATATAACTAGACTTATAATTTACTGTTAAAGCTAGAAATACATATATAATAATATAATATATATGTAAAACATATATAATTCTCTGCACAAACAATGCATTGTAATATTATTATAAGAGCTTGAAAACTTTTTTAAAAAAAATCACTTTTTAAGTGCACAATAAATACACAAAAGAATCTATGAAATGTCATATAATAAATAGAAATCATTTACTCATTTTTCACATAATTTAAAGACAATCCAGTTAATAAAATTTCCTTTTGTACAATTCTTTTTTTAAAACATATACCATGCTACATTCAACACATCAATAACTATTTGTTGTGTTTCTCAAATAAAATCATGCTCAAAACCAACAACAGTGTTTTATTACCATGTTCAAATATTTTCATCATTACCACAAAGAATGACATCTGAATAACTAAAGTTCATTCAGAATAAAACAAACATCATCAGCTACCACTTTCTTAATGACCAGACCAGAAATGTAATAAAATTTAATATTTTTCTTTCTCAAAATTATGTTTATTGTTTTGTCTTCCATTATTTTTAACTATGTATTATTAAACACTGTTTAAAATTTATTAAAACATAAGACATCCTAAGAAATAATGACAGAGTGGATAAAACCTGACCAACATACCTAACATTCTTTGTTTCTGCCAAGGCCAAGACCTTGGGCTTATTAATTATAACCTTTTTTTCCCCATAATATTTTTAATTATTTAAATAGTTTCAAAGATCAAGATTTATATTATATATAATAAACCCCTTTGGAGTCAGGCAATCGTTTGATAATTTAATGACCTTTGCAAGAACTCACTTGTTTTGGTTAGAGAATTAATGTCTTAGTTCTAAATCACAATTTCAGTAGCAGTGTTAAATTTTTATTTTTTTTAATGTGAACATAAACTCAGTTTCTTTTCGGTCTAATTGATTAGAGTAGATTAGAGATCTATATTACATATTAATTCCACACATAGAAACTCCATTATTGTGATGTGAATTATTTGTGCATTCAATTTTTTACAAATTCAATGTACAGTTGTATTTAGATCTAAAATCTTTATATAATATTAGAGTTTTTGTTCATTGATTAACAATTCCCAGTTGGTTCAGAATAGACACTATTGTTTTTAATTCTGCTAGCTTATTATGGGCAGATAACTCCAAATGTAATTTTTTTAGTTCTAGCTAAACTTCTCCGTTTTCATACACAATCATGTTAATAGAAAACATGATTTTAAAAAAAATATATTTTAATGACCATATGTCTTACAAAAATAATTTATACATCATTGGAAAACCCAGATGAAATGCTATAAAGCGATGTTGGCAAAATTTTAAAATAATGTTGTTTTTTTTAAATTTTGTATCATACCTATATCTAGAACTTAGAAGTAAATCTGAAATAATCTACTGTAAAGTGCCAAGTTCGAAAGTATTAAGTCTGGATTTTTATAGCACCGTAACGGTCTGACCTATGATGGTATCTCTGAATTCCTCGTCCTTTTTTCTATAAAAATATATCAGATTTAATGTATCACTAGGCTTAGTTAAAATTAAATATGAGGTCAAAGAGGTGTAGGGTAGGCAACGCCGAGCATACTTACCTCCATCGGATTTTTCCTCAGTTAGTAAGCTCGAATGGGTTGATCAAAGAAAATATATCTAAAAACATGTTTTAATATTTAATTTTTACTATAAAGTCATTTTCTTTTTACTCCAGCGCAAGAACACCATCCATTGCACCATTTCCCACCCTCCACAACTTCAAATAGTCTCTTTAAGCTGATGAGCCATCAGACTTAAAAATAGCCATAAGCCCATGACCCATTTCCTTCACTAACTGGTAGTAAAAAAGAATAATTCCATACCTCCTGAGTTTGACCTCGCCATGAACTTAGCCTTTACAAGGAAAATATAGTATGTGTCGGAAGTGAAGAAAAAAAGGTGCATGCGCAGTAGCAATATAATAGTAATTTGGTAAACATTCAAATAAAAAAGTTTTAGCAATAAGAAGTGAACCATTCGAACCACTATACAAATCTGGGCTTTTTGGACTTAGCACTTTACTCTAATTTACTCTTCTAGACTCTTAACGTGACTTCAATAATTCACTGGCAACAAGAAAAAAAAACTTTTTAAAAAGCTTGTAAACACAAAGCGTATTGTATCAATTAGTCTGGATCAGTCAGTGATATAATTAAGTTTGTTATTGATCTAAACAAGCAACACTAAATCTGTGCAATTAGAAATATTTTTACTTTTTTTTTTTTGGTTTAGTGCTATTTCATACTTTTAACTTTCTCAATACGCTATGATCCTATCACTTGTCTGAACCAGTTGGGAAAAGGGTTTGGGAGAGAGATCAGTATATCTGGGCAAATTTTACTGTAATCACTTTTTAAAATCATTTATAAAAAAAGGGAGGGGAAACCTGAATTTGAACTCATGACTCAAGCCAACGTTCTAACCACTCTCATAGTGAGTTGTGTATGAAAAAAAGAAGATTGTATAGTTATATGTTTTGTTTTGAAACTTACTTTAAAGTGACAACCTATACAAGGGACTAATTCAGCTCATACCACCACCTCAGTTAAGTGTTGGAGAAGTAACGTGTACAAACTATTTATCAGACCGACTGACAGTTAAAATAAGTTTTGTAAAAGTATATGTTTGGAAGGGGCTGGCATTATTAAGCAGGCCATTCAAAACAAAAAGTAAAAAATAGGGGGTATTCTAGCCAAAATATTATGTGCGTATGTGACCTAGTACTATGATTAGGTCATAAGACCAGTGACTTCTGCTGTACTGGCAAGTTAGTTTAGTGGTACTTCGTGGTCCCAAATTATACTACCTAGGCTATTAATCATAGCCTCTAGATATACAACTTACTGAGACATACAAGTAATAATAGTAAGATTTTATTGCAACTAATATAATGAGTTTATTTAGGATAAAAAAAAAAGAGCATAAAAAAAATACAGAAATAAAGGCCAACTAAAGAAAAGAAAATGATGAAAAAATAATCAAAATAGTAGGACAAAGGAATGTGATTGGGGAGGGGTCGTTTACATGTGGCTGTTTCCAATAATTTTATTAATTATTATTAAGAAAAAAAAAGTGAGGGTCCGTGGCAAAAAGAAATTGTAGCCAGGGAACAAAATGGGTGTAGCCAGTGGCTAATGCTAGGGTATTTATTATCTTAAGAAAAATGTAAATATCTTAATTTGAAAACTAGCAGTTCCAATTTTAGTTTACATTCTGTTTCACTCCTATCCTTAAAAATAAATTTCTTTTACTTTCTTTCTGTCATTTAGATACTTGCAAAACCTGAATTCATGGTTTAAAAGAAAAGTAAGTCCTAGATAAACATTTATTTGTATTATTGCTTCATTTTTTAAAAACATTATTGCATAAAGTTTTAAATTTACTTATTCACATCAATAATAATAATTAAAGTAAATTTTCTCTTTGTTTGAGTGTAGTAATTACATTTGTAAAAAGAATGTTTACATAATTATATAGAACAAACAGTTGCCAAGTAAAGTAAAAAGATTAAGGCAAAATAATAAGGGTAGAGGGACTAGTAAGTTAAATCTTAATGTTAAATAGCATTTAAAATATAAAAGTGATATTTCATTACCAATTTATTGAGCAATATTTTATTATTGTCATTAATTTTTGCTTTTTTTGTTTTCTCTTCCAATGTACTAATTATTAGCCATTTAGAGTACAACAATAAAGAAACATATTCCATTTTTCTTTGTAACAAACAGATCAATAAAGAAGAATTTGATTTTGAAGCAAGAAAGCTTATGAAGAATGACACAGGTTTTGAATTTAATTTCATTCTGAATTTATTTAGATGGGTCTTGGGACTAAAAACAAAACACCTGCATAACTTCAAATGTTTTTTTCTTTATTTCAGTTCACCTGCATAATGAGTTTCTTCTAGCTTTGATAGCTAAATGTCAGATATTATCATCAACACCATCTGGTGTATGTAAGTAATTCTAGTTACAAAGCATATATCAACTCACTCTGTCAGTCTGTCTGATATAAATTTTGTACATGATATGTTATTTCTCCAACACCCAATCTTTGATCAAGTTAAAATTTTGCACAATTATTTCTAGTACCAGACAAAACCATTATCAATAAAAAAAAAACAATTAGTTAATTAATATCGAACAAGGAAAAGAAATTGTACTTTGCAGATGTGAAGTTGTAAGTTAAATAGCCTCCCGAGCCCTGTGTTTGATAAGTCAAGTTTTTTTTTGTTGTCATGGTAACATTCATCCTGACTCCCCCCCCCCCCCCCCCCCCCTCCCCATACATGTCCGGCTGTGAAAGAATCATAGTGACAAATTATTGATAAAAATCTATTACAAATTTAATTAAATGACTGATCCAAACTATTTGATACAATTACACTAAATATAGGCTTTGTTTTTCTGGTTTTGTTCTACTTTGATTTTGACACACTCTAAAAGGGACTTATTTTCACCTTTTAAGCTGTTTTTCTTTTTTAACTTTTTAAAAGAGTGAATTTGCTTAAAAGTACATATATATTTATAAATAAATTATAAAATTAAAAAAACTAACCACTAAGCAAAACATTTTATTAGTAGTAAAACAGTTTTGTTTAACTTAAACTTATTTATTGGTATGTTTTTAATTGATGTTTAAGCTATACTTGAAGAAATCCTTTGCTAAATGAGAATTTTTCTTTATGTGTAAAGCTTCTAAAGATCCAAACAATGTGGGTAAAAGTCAAAGATGTGGTCAAGTCAAGAAAAAACCTCCTGGTGGGAGGGCCAATTTACAGGTACTTTTCTAAAGTTATCACGTTTGATGTAACAAAATTTGAATATGACAGTTATCTTAGTCATTGGAAAATAAATCTCTGTTTCAGCTGTTGTAATAATTTGATTATCAATTATTTTTTTGGCAGCAACGCTTTATCCCAGCCAATACAATGGATTATGTCCCTCAGATAACCAGTAAAGCTTTAGAAGAAGGTTCTAGTCCAACTCCCTTAGGTGAGCAAAAGAAATGTATTTGTTCTTGAAAAAAAAAAATCTTTTTCAGTAAATAAAAACCATGAAATGCTAATGCAGGTTACAGTTTTCAATGGTATTATTTTTAAAAGAAACTAAATATACAACTTTAAACCTAGGCAAATGTTTAAACGACGCTGAGTCTACTCCTATAATCAACAACAATCTCCTCTTCAAGTGTGTCACAATCACAGCTGCTGGCTTATAACAGCACTATGTTTTGTCATTCTATTTCTTCAGGTTTTGTACAAAGAGAAGGACTTATGCCTGATATTACAATGGTCCATGGAAGAATGCTGGTTTGTGCCTGGGAGACTGGCTTGGCTGATGTGCAGGACAGTGCAGTTCATATTGTCATGCTAGCTTTAGAGGTATTAAATTATTCCTCTAGTAATTTGATTTATATAAACAAAGCAAATATATTCAAAACACCATCATGGAGGGTGACTAGTTTCAATTGACTAGTATATACATGTTGACCTTCCAAGTTAGATAACAAAAATATAAAATAAAATGATATCCTATTGGCACTAGCCACATTTTTTAGCATAAAAACCTAGAAAGTACCCAGTGCTTTTTTTTTTTTTTGTGATGGTATGCACATGTACTGGCACCTTTTTTCAATGTGGGGAAAAAATTATTACTTTTCTTGTATTTTAACATTTATTATTAATTTATTGGTAGTTAAAAGTTAGGCAATTCATGATTGAGTACCGGCACCTTTTTTACAAAAAAAGCACTGAAAGTACCTAATAAAAAAGATGAATCATAGATTATCATAGTTTTTGTTTTGAGAATATTGTATGCTTACCTACAATAGTACAATATACATCAGTGTTTCCCAAACTTTTGACCTATGTGTACCCTTTTTATAATTTTTGTAATATTGAGTACCCCGACCACAACTACACTTTTATCTATTAACAGAATGGGTATTTTTAAAAATCAGCATAATTAATGAGGTACAATGCATACCCCCTCCAAAGTCTTCCATACCCCACTTTGGGAAACACTGTCATACATGGTTAATGAGCCGGGGGGGGGGGGGGGGGCTGATATTTTATAACCTTTGATTCTGCAAAACATTCTCACATCAGTTCTTTCAACTGGTTGTTTCTAGCTGATTTCAGGTCTTCTAATTATGGCCTGTAAACAATTATAGGGAAAGACTACCAACTAGAAATAGTCATTTAGGGAGGGCTAAGGCATAAGAACTATATTAATAGATTAATTTATATAAAAAGCAATTACACTGACTGAAAAACATTCTGTTTTGTTCAGATTGATGCATGCAATCATTGATTTTGTCATGATTTTGCCAAGTTTTCAAGAAATAGAAAACAAACAAACTTACATAAATCCTTACAAGAATAAATGTTCTAACTTATCTAATCAAAAACATTTCAGTAACTTTGAACTGTAACTTACTAACTTATATATATATATTTTTGACCGTTTTAGTAACTGCATTTATACAGCCATACAATGTGTGAGCCTAACATTTGATTAGATTTGGTCAATCATTTTAAATATCACTACATTTCTTAATATATATATATATATATAGTTCATCCATCATGGTTCGATGATGACCACTTTTGTCATCCAGGGGGTTGAGGGTGGTGGGAGGATTAAGTGACTTGCGCTGAACATTTTGATCAAAGTGAGGAGGATTCACACAACATGTGAACCTCACTCTCTCGTCCTAAAGCCCATCCTTTTTCAGAAGCAAGATTTGGTCAAGACATCTGGGGACGATTTTGGGTGCAGTGGATAACCAGAGACTTTCTGTGTGTCTTGTCCTGCTCTAAAGTGCGCCATAGCCTTGTGCTGGAAGTTGCCATTGTCTGATTCTGTCTTAATAATACAGTAATCAATAAAGCATGCTTAACAAATATTCATTTATTTTATGTGAGGGCCATTTTTTATTTCTGGTGGCTATATAATTGCAGTTAAAATGATAGATAAAATGTTTGTTTCTTTTTTTTTATTTAGTCCAGTGAACATTGTAAACATTTATCAATAAACTTAAATGAAAACAAATATATTTCAGAATCTACTTAAAGATATACTAACACTGGTAATCAAACAACGAAAGGGGTACAAATTACGTGATAAAAGATTTGCCTATAGTTTTGGAATTGGTGTGAAAAATCCTTATATTATGAGGTCTCATGACACTTTTGATCCCAGTTCACAAAGGTAAATTTTTAGTTTTAATTTGGCTTTGCTTAAAGTTTAAATGTACAATCATTAATGAGATTATTGAATTTAACTTTGCTATTGTTCTATATTTTACTTTATGCTTAAAGTGCATATAATTAGGAATTCTTTTGTAACACAGTCAAGCCACAACTATCACAAGCAGTTTCCATCATACCCCGACTCTCAGACCATCACCAGAAATGGGGGAGGATATAGCTATTGAGGAAAATGTGTTAGGTGCAGACACTGCTGTGGATGATGCAGAGCCTATTTCTTTGTATGACCTGTCTGATACTTTAATGGTAAAATTATTCAATTAAATTTTAGGTTTTATTATGTGAACATTTGTTTTATATGAATACTGCATAGCTACTAACATCTTTTTTTTTAAAAGTAAATAAATTACCCATTTTAGTGTTATATGTCGGGTTCCTTTTAGTACTTGGCTCATTAGTGGTTACTTATAAAAAACAATTAATTCTCACTATACTTCAACTCCAGCTGTCCATGAATAACAAAAACACTTTAATATCAAATAAAGCACACAATTATATCACTCTCAAGAAATAATACAAAACACCAGTCCAACCATCCTGCACTGGGAACAAGACCTCACTGACTGACACACTCTCTCGCACATTCAACGAAGACTAAATCATTCAGTTCATAACACGTGCAAGACTATTCACATTCATAACTTGGGAGTACATAAACAAGGGGATATAACTATCATACCAAAATATCAAAGTAACATATTCACTCTCGCCGTACCTCCCCCTGACATTATATAGCTATATTATTACCACATTTTACTGAGAGTCACTGTGTGATCTGTTGTAGTGTAGACCTAAATTATTAGTCTAAAAGCCCATTTCATGTGTTAATTCTCTGGTAAAGTTTTGGTATTTATGTAATTGTCCCTAAATTTAAAAGCATTTTTTTTTGGAATTTAAACACTTGTTGGATAAAAGACCAAAACAATATTGAGATCTTTTAAATAATGACACATAACAAAGCATGAAATAAATGATTAAATAGCACTGATTATTACCATTATTTTAATCTCTCTTTATTTTTACAAAGCTTATATCAACTCACACTGTCTGTCTGTCTGTTAAAAATGTGTGTGCATGTTATTTCTCTCACAACCATTCTCAGATCAAGTTGAAACTTTGCATAATTATTCATTAGCGTAGACAAGACAAAAGTCAATTTAAAAATTAATCAATTAGTCAATTAATTACTGGTAATTAATTATTTGTTTGATACCAACAAGGAAAATTAATCCGTCTGTATTCATGGACATGGCTAAATTTGTAGGGCTTAGTCCCCTTAAATAATTGTTAATGCTGTTTATCCCACTAGCATTCTCCAATCGAGTTGATTCTACCTAACAAACATTAATTTTGAAAAAAATTAAATAATAAGACAATTAATCATTGATAATTAATTAATTTATTTGATTTTGAATAATGAAAATAACTTCTATATTATTGATAGATATAGTTGTAAGGAAGGAGTTCATCCCCTTAGATAAGCTTTGTTTTTTAAAAAGGGATTTTTTATTTATTTTGTTAGTTAAATTTTATATATAAGTGTGCATACATAAAGACAGTAAAAAGAAAAAACATTTGTCAAACTAAACTTCCATACTATGGGCTGTCAATAAAATAGTTGAATGAATAATTGTCACAAGGGAATGGGGCACATGCCCTTCCCCTCTAGTAACATTTTGTTTCCACTAGTATGATGTCTTCACTTCTTGAACCTACTCCACCAGAGCATTCAATAGAGAGATTCAAGAAGTTTGGCTCTCCTTCCTCCTCCCTTCACTTTTGATTATTCAGGGATACAAATTGGAGAGAACAATAGAGGGAGTAGTCTATGTGTGTATTTGACGATCAATTTTATTACTAACTAGGACAATGTGTTCTAGTTGGTAATATTCTTAGTTGTTAAAATATGATTCTAAGGTAACTAATCCTCTCAAAGATTGTATAAGGACATAATACTTTTGAATAAAAGGTCCATTTGTATTAATAAAATAAAAGGAGTTCAATTCTATATTTTGGCATACCGAATCCACTGGATTGATCAATGTAATTGAGTACCAGGCATCTAAATAATTAATTTCCTTTATATAATGAAAAATTATAGAATTTTTAATCTCAGATAAAACTTCATTAAGAGTCTTATAAATTGTTTTACTCTATGCTCCATTCCAGCTGTATAAAAATGCCATAGTCTCCCATTCAGTCTATGCTCCAACCATTGAGAGAGTGATTCACATGAAGTGGCACCCTAGTCATGAAGATATCTTACAGGAAAGTTTGCATCAACAAGAGGTCTACTTAAAACACAAGCTGGCAAAGAGAAAAACATTTGATGATAGCGGTTTTCAGTGACTTTGTAAATCAAAATAGATTAGCAACATTGTAAGCGACTTATGAGTTGTTTTTTCCAATATAAAAAAAGTGGGTTTATTTGATGGGACAGATTTCTTTTTATTTTCTAACATCTAAAGTTATATTTAAAGAAAAAACTTCAGTAATTAAACAAAGCGGGGGGGGGGGGGGGTGTTAATATTTAAAGTGATACAGCTCTAAATTAAACAACAAATATTTTGTTGAAGAATTGATCAGAATCTCAGGAAACAAAATAAATGTTTACGGTATCGTATAATGCTATTGCAACAGATTCATTAAGTAAAAAAAAATTTTACTGTTGGTAATAAAATCATACACATTTTTTGTATGAAGTTTTGGAAAATAAAAGGATAATTTTGTTTAGCTCTGCTATGTTGATGAGAAAAAGCCACAAATTTCTTGTGTGGCCCAAATTGAGGCCTAATTCTGCCTCTCGCACCCTAATGAGTTCATTTTTATTTATCATTTCCATTTCATTCAACATCATATATAGATCTTGAAATGTTGAAGATGATAAGATACTTAGTTTGCACAAAAATTAATTTTAAACGTTTCAATTTACTTCAATATTTCAAGACACTTTAAATACTAGAGAATAGATCTTGTAAACTTACAAAGTATGAATGTACAAAGTTGGTTTTGATTTTCTTGTTGCATTTGTTGTAAATAAAGTTTATTTATTTCAATAAAAACTTGTGTTTACTTAAATGTTTGTTCTATATAATCTATACTTTTATTTTTTCTTTTGCATATGATCCTGTTCTTTTTACTTCCTATGTTGGTGACATTTTTAGAATGTGCTACTTGACACTGGTGTTAGTGACACAAAGCTGATATTGTTTTCTAGCCAGCTAGCTAGTTCAGTTTGTTCTTTTGTTTTCCCAAGGGGCCAGTCAAAAGGGAAAACTAAGGTTGTAATTGATGCTCTTTATACAAGAGTGTCGCTGTTATTACTGCTTTTTTTTAGCATAACAAATAAGTATTTATTGCTACATACACTAGTAGGTCAAAGCAGTAAAGGCAATTAAATAAAATATAAAATGTCTATAACTACATAAACGTATATTTTTAATGTTAGATTTTTTACATTTTAATGCCAAAAAGCTTTTAGTATTATTCTAAGAGTAGAGAGACAAAAAGACTTTTGTTATATTATATAACTTATATTATTATATTAACTTATTACTATAAAAGTTATGAACAGCGCTGGTCTATAATGGCAGAATAGTTTAGCTGTAAATTACATTTTACACCAGGTACAATAAAATCTTGGTTATTGATTGTGTATTAAAAAAAAATATTTTAATACTTAAAAGCAGTCATCTGAGTAATGTTAATTCTTACATAGCTTAAAACTCACCCTGTCTGTCTGGTAAAAAGTTACACATTATTTCTCCTACACACAATCTCGGATCAAGATGAAATTTGGCACATTTATTTCTTTTACTTGACTAAACAAGAGTCAATATAAAAAAATTAACCAATTAGTTAATTAACTATTGTTATTTAATTGTTTTGTTTGGTATCTTGAACAAGGGAAATAAATTATACTTGACTGATAAGGTGGTATAAGTTGAATTAGTTCCCTTTATACTTTGTAGAAAGAAAAATTTGAAACTTAACAATA
Organism: Biomphalaria glabrata; assembly: GCF_947242115.1. Classification (NCBI taxonomy): domain Eukaryota; kingdom Metazoa; phylum Mollusca; class Gastropoda; family Planorbidae; genus Biomphalaria; species Biomphalaria glabrata. The sequence continues at coordinate 53,765,925 of NC_074711.1, forward strand.
CATAGCTATAAAACCTGTTTTATAAGCAGTTCCCTGGCACAGTGGTTAGTGTGTAGGCTTGAGGAAGCTTTAGCCCTTGAGTTTGAATACAGGTCGTTCACCTTAACTGCATATAAAAAAAGATTACCCTGATATCCCCTTCTTATCCACCCATCCCTTTTCAACAGGTCCAGACAAGTGATAAGATTATAGCCAATTGAGAAAGCTAAAAGCATGACATTGCGCAAAAACAAAAAAAAAAACGTTTGCAATATCAGACTATAAAAAAAAAAAAAAAAAATTTGTGGCTAGATACCCAAATATGATTATGCACAATTAATATATAGTTCTTCACCTATCCTTAGTCCTGGGGTGGGCAAATTACAATCCGCCAGAGTGTTTTATATGGCCCACGGACACCTATGGAAATCAGATGAGCCCACATACATAAAAAAATGCAAATATATTAAAAGAAATAATTTTTAAAATATCTATCTAAATTATTGAAACTTATGATTCTTATCTCTTATGATTAAGAGACTAAAGAGACATCTTATCTTATATAATACAGACGTTACTTCAAAAAAGAAGATGATTACGTCCTACGCGTCATGCATTTAGTCATGCATATTAACCAATGACTTAAATTCTGCCAAGTCACTGGTTTTCCTGGCTAGCTCAGGCAACCCATTCCATGCTCTAATAGCACTAGGGAAGAAGGAGTATTTGTACAAATTTGTCCTAGCATATGGGAAGAGGAATGTGCCTTTATCTTTGTGTCTTTCAGAGTATTTTATTAAATTTTGTTTTTGTATTTGAAGATTATGGTTCAGTGTTTTATATATGATTGCTACTTTACTTTTGAGCCTTCTGTCCTGAAGGCTTTCTAAATTTAGTGATTTTACTAAAGGTGTTACTCTAGTCAAATGTGAACATTCGTTTGTTATGAATCGCACTGCTCTATTTTGTGTCTGTTCCAGTTTCTTAATGTTTTCTTGAGTTGAGGGGTCCCAAACGGAGGATGCATATTCTATTATTGGCCTAACCAAGGTTAAATAACATTTTAGTTTTATGTTCTTATTTGATTTATAGAAATTTCTTTTAATAAATCCTAATGCTTTGTTTGATTTTTTTGTAGTTTCATCAATATGTGGATTCCATGATAGTTTTTCATTTATTATAACACCTAGGTATTTTGCGTTTTTAGTCTGTGTTACTGGTTTGCCATGAATAAGATAAGTGGAATTAATTTGTTTTAGTTTTTTTGTTACTCTTAACAACTGACATTTTTCTGGGTGGAAAGACATGCTCCAATTTGATTCCCATTTCTGTAATTCATCTAATTCTCTTTGTAAAATATCTGTGTCTTGTGTTGTTTTATTGTTCTATATATTATGCAATCGTCTGCAAATAATCTGACTTTTGTTCCTGAACTAATGCAATTTGGTAAATCATTTATGTAAATTAAAAATAGTAGTGGACCCAAGACTGTTCCTTGAGGTACTCCTGAGTTTACTGTTATCGGTGTTGATTTAGAGCCATTTATTATTACAGTTTGTTCTCTCCCTATCAGAAAATCTTTAATCCACTGATGCAGTGGACCATTAATGCCGAAATATTTTAATTTTTTAAGCAAACTATGGTGGTGAACTTTGTCAAAAGCCTTAGAAAAATCTAGTAAGATAGCATCTATTTGTTCACTATTATCTAAACCTTTTGAAAAATCATCAATTAGTCCTATTAGTTGTGTTTCACATGATCTATATTTCCTAAAGCCATGTTGGTATGGTGTGAGGACATTATGTTTGTCTAAGTGGTTTATGATGTTGCTACATATTATGTGTTCTAGGATTTTACATGTGATGCTGGTAAGTGATACTGGTCTGTAGTTTCCTGGGTCAGATTTTTCTCCTTTTTTAAATAGGGGGGTGACATTAGCTTCTTTCCAGTCCTTTGGTACTCTGCCCTGGTTAAGTGAAGCCTGAAAGAGTATTTTGAACATTATCTCTACATGTCATTCTAAACAGTTTATATTAAATGATTTTATTTTTATTGGTTATATTTCGAAACATACTGTCAAAGACACAAACTCAGGCCAGTATTTATTTTTTATATAAAGAAAAATATCCCATAAACTCTAAACTGGAAAGTTTGTGTAAAATACATGCAAATTTCAGGCACTCTTGTCTAATAAAGTTTACAGACGTTTCTTCAAAAACAGAAGATAATAACGTCCTAGGAGACGAGTATCCATGTGTCAAGTCAATGTGTCCATGTGTCAATGTCTAAGTCGTTGGTTTTTCTTGCCGATTCAGGCAACCCTCCTCTATGCTTTATGGCACTGGGGAAGAAGGAGCACTTGTATGGATATGGGATACGAAACTTGCCTTTGTATTAGTCTAATCTTCCCTTAAAAAGCCGGCCGCATACGTGGCATGAGTGGGTTAGGTCAGTTGCAGATAGGCCTGCTTCTTCTCTCAGCTTTCTGTTGGTTCGGCGCTCTTTCGACCTGGCCACTCTTCTTGATTCAAATCTTGAGACTCCGAGACTCTCAGCTTCACTCCATGAGGAGCGATCAAGAGGTAGTGCTTCCCAGCCGTGAATGTCGATATCGCATTCATTGAAGGAGCTCTTTAGAGTGTCTTTGTAGCGCTTGTATTGGCCTCACTGGGAGCGCTTTTATGCACACAACTCCCCGTACAGAAGTCGTTTGGGAAGGCGTTTGTCTGGCATGAGGACTACATGTCCCGCCCATCGAAGTTGGGACCTTTTTACTGTCACATTGATACTGTTGGACAGCTTTAAAATTTCTGTGTCTGGTATGCGGTTGGACCTACGCACCTTATGGATACTCCTTAGACAGTGTAGGTGGAAGGAGTTTAGCTTTTTGGTATGGCGGGAATATAGGGTCCAGGACTCTGATGCAGATAGGAGTGACGGGAGGACTAGGCCTACAGCACTGTAGACTTTCAGTTTTGTGGATATGCTGAGTCCTCTCCGTTGCCACACTTGTTCCTGAAGTCTGACAAAAGCAGCACTGGCACGAGTAACACGGACGTCAACCTCTTCATCTAGGTTGGCGTTTGCTGATATGGTGCTTCCCAGATAGACAAACTTTTTGACGTTCGCTAGTTTCTGGCCATCTATGAGAATGTCTGGTTCTGTGACAGATTTATTTGGGGGAAGGCTCTTTTGAAGGTCTTCTTCGTTTGCTGCATTTAGTGCACAGTCATCTGCGAATAGCAGGTCTCTGGTGCAGTCATAGTTTACCTTGGTTCTTGCCTTTTGCCTTGAGTCTCTGAGCATTAAATAAACTTGCATTAGTGCGAGATCATATGCCAACTCCGATGCTTTTTGTGCGAAAGGCATCTTTCAGCATGGCGGTGAACTTTATGTTGAAAAGCGTTGGAGCCAGCCAGCGAACAAGTATATCCTCCTTGTCTGTGAGAAGTTTGTTTCCATCGGCACTGAATATGAGAATGAGCCATTTTGCTGAGGACCATAAAAAGCTTTGATTGAATTGAAAAACAATTTTTGCATTTTTATTGTCAGCATAGGACTGGATTTCTTCTGCTTTTTTGTTATACCATGACTCCTTCATGAGCCTCAGATTCCGCTGGACCTCTCCTTTTGGCATTAGTGTAGTGTTCTCTGCTTTGGGGGCAAGCTGGATTACACAGAAAGGCCTTATAACAATGTTGCTTGTGTGTTAAGAGCTGTTCAATTTGCACATTGTTTTCGTCAAATCAATCTTGGTGCTTGCGTTTTGGTTGTCCGAAGACGCTGCTAGCCAAAGAGTACACAGAATCCCTTAGTTTATTCCAGCTGTTTTCATTATCTATGTAGGCCTGTGTAGGCTCATATCTAGATTCTATATTTTTTCTCCCAAATTATACAAAAGTTTTATTCTAGCATTTAAATTCAAGCTTTATCCCTAATTTGCGGGAAATAATCCAGATTTATATATCTACCATTTTCCATTCTAGTATCAATTTAAAATATTCGATGACAATGTATAAATCAATTTTAAACATAAATAATTAGTTAATCATTTAGCGATTATTAATTACTTTACTTTTATAGAGAAAAGGGGAGCTTTTTCAGCATTATAGGGATAAATGGCAGGGATTTTTTGCAGTTCTTCCCCTTAGATAAGCTTTCTTTCAAGTTATTCTAGTCGAAGACTAAGACTGCTTTATTGATCCTTATGGAAATTTGTTCTATTAAAAGGACTCTTTTCTCAAATAAAAGTAACAGGCTCTAGGCTCTAGATTTATGTGGGTGTGCGAATGATGCGAATGTTTTATTTAATGAAGGACGTGTGACGTCACAGGGTTGTAAACAAATTTCAAAACTGAAGACTAACACTTCACTAACACTAGATCTAGATCTAGATCTAGGACTCTAAATCTGGTAGATCTAATAAGATCTAGACTCAATATTCTTAGATGTCTTAGACTTAGATCTATTAAATAGACAAGATCTAGATAGATATAGTTGTTTGGAGTATCTAGTCTAGATACTAGATAATGAACTAGATAGTAGGATCTAGAGTAGTTTATGATTATGCTATTCGGACACCTATAGGCCCAAATTTGAAAGTTTGACTTTGACAGTGCATTATTTTACAATGGTTCGACATAGAAAAGAAAATGACGTATCAAAATCTTCTTTAGTTAAAGGAGAATAAGGATGACTACTTATATTTGTACCCCTAACCTATATTTGCTATTATATTTAAGGTCAAAGAGGCTATATGTTTTCATTTATTTCGGACAAATTTGACCCACATTATTTGATTCCGGACACCATTATTTATTTCGGACAGTCTCTATATTTAGGCCTCAATAAACTCAGATTTTAAATCTTTACTAACATTAACTAAATTTTAAGATCCCCAGGCATAACCCCTCACATTAAATCATTAAGATGTTTTGGATTTATGCATAAATACGAACACAAAAAGTAAAAATATGAACACACTTATTCTACCAAAATTAGGTCACTGGGATAGTGACTTTTACACCGACTTTTAGACTTATTTTATGTTTGAATTGTTTGCATGATTAGATGTGTGTTGAATGTTTGTGTTTTTTGTTTATTAATTTAATAAATTTCTAATACAGATGATCTTTTGTAGTATAGTACATGTTAGGATAGCCATTCTTGCCTAACTGAATCCTCTATATTCTCTCTATATAACTCTAGATCTATCTAGTAGGTCTAGATCTAAGCATTTAACTTCATTCAATGTACCAAGCTCACTCCAAACATTTGCCCATTTATTCTCTATTAAAAAAACAACAACAAACGAACAAATATAATACAAGATCATTTTTTATTGATGTCCAAAACTGGCTGTCCGAAATAAATTTTGGTAAGAAAATCGTAATTTAATTCGGACACCCTATTAATTTTTTATTAGTATGGAATCAGACAACTTGGCTTATAAATCAAATAAATCAGCTCCAAAAACAGAATAAATATTGCTGGGCTCATTAGTATAGACTTAGCCAATCAAAAAATATAGTCTTAACTCTAGGAAGAGGTAAAATCATCCGGGTAACATAGGAAAAAACAACAACCTGACTTACAAATTTGAAATTCGTTTTTCGTACATAAAAAGACAGCTAAATGGAAGGAAATTGGGTCAGAATCATTGGAAAATGGACAAGCACATTATACAGCGTGCTAGTTTTATAATAAATATTAAAATAATTATTTAACGACCACAAAAACAGCGAATGTCCGAATTCATGTAATGTCCGAAATAAATAAACTACTATAAGTAGAATTATAAATAATAATATAATTTATAATAATAATAGATCTATTACTATAATGATGATAATGAATAAATGATTTATTTTAAATGATAATCTAGTCACTAAGTCACGACACTAGCTTTCACTGACTAGAAATAAAATAAAGTGAGTAGAATAGATCTATCATCTCTAGGAGTATGACTAGATCTAGATTCTAGATCTATCATCTAGACGGTAGACCAGTGTTTCTCAAACTTTTTTGTCTGCCGGCACAGTTAAAAAACTAAAAAAATTTCATTTCGCGGCACACCAGGAAGAACAACAGATCAGATGTTTTATTATAAAATGAACATTTATTTTACCCTGTTTTTAAGTATTAGATCTACATTTAATGTGATGGATGTGCCTGTTTTTTTTTTTTAGAGCAAATGCGATCTAATCTAGGCTCCAAAATCGACAAACTCACATTTTATCGTCTATTGTAAGATGGCTCTCTCTTTTCTTAGACTTGATTTCAGTCAGTGCTGAAAATCCAAACTCACAAAACCATGAAGATGCAAATGGAAGAATTATTTTGATTGCTTTTAAACTTATTGCAGGATATAACTTGTTGATTGAAATCCAAAACAAATCCTGGCTTTTCTCGGCAAAACTTGACTTAAGAACTGCATCTTCAGTTGCAAGATTTGTAGAGTCATTGTTTCCAAATGGATAGCTGACCCATCCATATTCATTACTTCCAACTGTTGGAAAGTAATGCTGCAATGCTGACTGCAGGTGTGTCAAAGTGTCCAGAATTTTGGGGTGATTTCTATATTTGAATCACATTTATTGTAAGTAGAAAAGCAGTCGAAGACTTCTTTCGATATCTTACTTTGCAACAACAACAATTTTTCAACAAATAATTTCAGTTTTGAGGATGCAGTAATGATGTTTTTCGATTGTCCTTGAAGACTTAAATTCAGTGAATTTAATTTGTCAAATAAATCAGAGAGAAATATCACCTTAACCCACCAGATCTCGCCATGAGTAGAAAATCCAAAGACTTTTTTTCAGCCTCCAAGAATGAAATCAGCTCAGCCTTGAGTTGAACGACACGCTTTAACACTTTTCCCCCGGAGAGCCAACGAACATTAGTGTGATACAAGAGACATTTGTAGTCTGAATTCATTGCTTCACATAGCTGAGAGAAAAGTCGGGATGCAAGTAGTCGAGAATGGATGAAGTTTACAACTGTAATTACTTGATCCAGAACAGACATCAAATCTTTCGGCAAAGATTTGAAGACAAGAGCTTCTCTGTGGATCATGCAGTGAACAACTAATTAGTTTGGATTTTCTTGACAGACATGAATGATAAATCCCTTTCTGTTTCCCTGCATGGAAGGACAGCCATCGGTGCAAACGCTGACACAATTTCTCCACTGTAGTTTGAAGAGGAAAATGTCCTCATTCACCACATTGAAAATATCTTTGCCTTTGCTCGTAGTTGGCAAGTCTTTGCAAAAAAAGAATTCGTTGACACATTTTTCATACCTTATGAACCGAATAAAAGCTATCAGCTGAGCTTTGCCGTTAACATCATTGGATTCATCAGCTTGAAGAGACCACAGCAGAGACACTTCATCGTCAGGAGCGTGAAAGTGACGATAAGTCTTCCAATCTGCTTGAGATAGTATCATTTGACAAAGGAACTTTCTTAAGTTTTTCGGCGGCATCGGGTCCTATGATAATTTCATCAACTATTGCTAAAGCTGGGTGCTGAGTGCGCTTTCTTGTGTTTTGCTAATAACTGAGCAACCTTATAACTTGCTATTAATCCCTTTTCTGGCAGCTTTAGGTAGTTCATAAGTTTCTTAGCTTGTCTATTTTGTTAAGCCCTGATGTTTTCAAAGTATTCCTTCGGTTGCGCTTTTACAGCTGGATGTTTTATTTCCAAGTGTCTCTTCAATTTGCTTGAAACAAGCGCCTCATTTGATAGAGTTTCATTGCAGATCAGACAGAATGGCAATGGAACATCTTCAGGTCCAGAAGATATGAAACCATATCCGATGTAATCTTCTTTGTACCTTCGTTTGGTACCTTAGTTTTCATTTAACGTTTTCGCAGTTTCATTCTTTCTAACTTATTTCTCTGTGGATAACAATGAAAAACACTTAATGATAATATGTTATTATTAGAATACAGCTAAAAAATTGAAATGAAAAACAATCGCTTATTATTATCGTTACCTATTCAAGAACTGCTGTGCGTCTGCTAGGGCGGCCTACATTTGAGTCATTATAATAATATATATGTATAGTCGAAAATTCTATAACCTGAATAACTAACACCCCTTTCCGTCATACTGTAGAGTTCCGATTTATCAGGACAGAGAAAAGAGTTTGTGCTACTGTTACTGGTCGTTTGCAAGTGGGGTTGTCATCGCAACATAGGATAAAAATTTAATAGTCGGCAGACCTGTGGTGTATAAATTTCAAATATTTGTAGAAACTCCCGCGGCACATCTGCAAATCTTCCTAGTGTGCCGCGGCACACAGTTTGAGAAACACTGATCTAGACTAAGAATAAGACTAAAGTCTTAGAGTAGTTAGACTCAGACTCTAAACTCTAACTGTTAGACTTAGAGTGATCCAGTTTTATTTTTATTCTGAACCAGTTACAAGCAAGTCTTGAGCTTGTTAATCATAAATATAAAATAGATCTATCTACATAAGACCATAAGACATAAACTTGTTTGAATTATTTAAAATCATCTGATCAAGACTCAACTATAACTAGATCTCTATAAGTAGATCTAGTATCTAGAATCTATAATTATATTCTAAATCTAGACTAGACTCAGTGTTTCCCAAACTTTTTCTTCAACAGAACACTTTGCTTATTTTTTTTAGAGAGGTTAATTTATGTTTTTAGAGAGGTGAATTCATGTGGTGGCCTACTAGTTAATTATTTCAGTAGTTCATGGAACACATATTCATGCCTCATGGAACACTTCTGCGGGACATAGTTTGGGTAACACTGATCTAGATCTTCTAGAGTAGAGTCATCTTGATCTTTCTCAGTATCTCTCTAGACAAAATAAAAAAAATTTCATTAATTTATTTATTCACCATATCTAGATTTTCTTATGCCCCTACTTTTACACCATGATAAAAACTGTTATTATAAATTTATTTTAAAAAATTAACATTCTGCTAAAACTTTTCATACGTTACATTCAGTAAAAAACAAAAACAGCTTGTGATGGCTCTGGGTTGCTCTTGGGGGAGCAAACAGTTGAAACCTGCATAATAAAGACAAATAAACACCTCAACTAGAAAAGAATGAAGTAAGAATTAGGTCTGGTACAGAAATAGAGAGTTGAAAGTATAGATTTGATTTGATATTGAAGGAACCAAAATTTAAAATCCCAAAGGCTAATCAGATTCGAAACTTACACATTCATTGAGTGACTATTGATAACTGTATATTATATAATGTTACTGAGGAATACACAGCTAAGTGACATAATTTTTTTCTATAAAAAGATATCTAGGTATTTAAAAGTAAGGTCACCATGTCTGCATTAAAGAGTATTCTTCATCAGTTTCCACCCCCGCCACAGCATGGTCACATGACAGCGTTAGAAAAAGATGGACAAATGATGGACTTCCCTGACACATTACCTGCACCTAGTGTAAGACTTGCACAATTTTTTGTTATAGTTACTCTTCATCTAAAATACACAACTCTTGTTGGATTCCAATTGATTAGGGTAACAAAAAAATAGCTCTTTGATATTTTTATATGTGTAAAATTTTAAAGTTAGGATACTGGTATATTGAAAGTTCAGAAAGCAAAGTTATGCTTAAAGCAACCCTTTTTATTTCAGCTTATTGATTATCCTGAAATTGTGCTTTCGAAGGAATCAATCAATCGTACAAATTTACGATATGAAAAAGCTCAATTAGCCTTTCTTTCTACTGGTCAGGCTTCATGGAAAAGGTTTATAAATACTGGGTATGTACATTACTTTTGGTTACATGATCCTTGATTTATATTTTTCTGTAGTTTTGTAGTAAAAAAAAAAAAGCTTTGGTACTGTGCACTTTAATAATTTCAGTGTATATTTTTGTTTTTCAGTTTTAGTGAAGGATTATTCAAAATGATGGAGGAAATAACTGAAGCCAATGATGAAGGTCATAATTATAGATTTATTTTCTTTGAGATTTATTTTAAAGTAGATTGGGAATCACATTTTTTAGTGCTTCTCTCTCTTTTTTTTTTTTTATAAAGCTTATATCAACTCACTCTGTTATTTCTCCAACACCCAATCTCGGATTAAGCTGAAATTTTGCACAATTATTTCTTTTGACTGGCAACACAAGAATGAATAAAAAAATTAACCAATTAGTTAATTAACTACTGGTAATTAATTATTTTGTTTGGTACCTTGAACAAGGGAGAGTAATTGTACTTGACACACGTGGAGGTATAAGTTGAATTAATCCCCTTGAGGACTCTTGAGCCCTGAGTGAACATTTTTTTTATGCATTTAAAAAACCATCATGTTAACATTCACCAAGATACCCCCTTCTCTCCCCCTTCACAACTGTTCCAGACATGTGATAGGATCATGGCACATTGAGAAAGCTTAAATCTAAACAAAAACAATTGGTAAAGATATTTCTAATCGCACAGATTTATTATGTCTAGGTCAATTGCATGTAATATTTAAGCTTTGTTTGTTTTTTTAAAGCATTTTTTATGTTTTTCTTGTTTGTTTTAAGAATTGTTGATTTGAAAATCTGCAGGTTAGAAATTCTTTTTTTTTCTATCAGGGTTTTTACTTATATGACTGCTAAAAAAATATTTCTTAATGTTTCTCATTTCTTTCTTTCTACTAGTGCCACCCTGGATCTCATCAACTTGTAAAGTCATTGTTTCCCTGGTGGAAGCTGCAAAAACTTTAAGCATGTCCTTTTTCGCACAGAGTTTTGTGAGTTTGTCTTATTGATACTATTATAGTATGTGTTTTCGTATATATAAATTGTACATATGAGAAAAATCATACTCATATGAATGACAAACTTTTCATTTTTTTTATTGCAGATAACTGATGAAGAGATATTTTTGAAATATATGCATGTAAATAATTGGTAAATGTAAATATTTAACTGGTACTTAAAGCTAGTCATTCCTCATGATGTCAGACTTCTTTTAATAATTAAATGTAAAGTGTTTTTATTTTTTTTTTATTTTTTTTTTTTTTTTTTTTTTTAAAGATTCAATCGTCCCGAGACATGACGTTAAACTGCGCTCCTCTTTCCTTAGCACTTTTGGAGCTCAAAAGTGCCCTACTTCTTTTCTATCATTGTGTCTGCCTCCTCTTTTCCTAAGTCTGCCTTCATTGATCATCACACTGTCTCCTTAACTTTAAATTCTCACTACGTCCTAGACCAGTCCGTTTGCCGTGGACTGCGACGGGTAAGGGGGGATAAAGAGATCCTGGTGTTTGAGTGGTGGCTATCTGAGGATAAACCACAACAACACAATACTTTGGCTCCAAGTTCCCCTAGACCTGAGACCCAGATGGCCCGCTCTGGGTCAACCGGCTGGTCATGCCGAGCTACCAGCATAGGTCGTCGACCTATGCTGGAGGGCGGTGGCTGGAGGGTCAATCAGGGAGCTGCTGTATCGGACACATGTCCGATGTAGCAGCTGACTGAGTATAGCACCTGTGTAGCCCTGGCGGGCTCATTCTGGACATCCGAATGGCCCGTCCCCTTGTTGGACTCGATGGCGGGTGGGGAGCACAGGTGCCGAATTAACCAAAATATATATGGACAAAAAAACACACACAAAACTACTTGCCCCAGACCTATGTCTGGGCAAGAAACGACGAATTGACGATAAAAAAGAGGAGGTCCCAAAAAGCTGTGCCACCTGGCCATCATTTCTGGTGGTTAGATGCACAGAGGAGGGAAAAAGCCTGACCAAGTTGAGCCCTTTTATTATCTATAAGGGACTCAAGTCAGTAGTGGGAGAGCCCAAGAGTGTGTCTAAGCTACATAAAACAATGGAACTCCTTGTAGAAGTAGACAGCAAGACACACTCTGATGGGCTTTTAATATGCAGAAGACTCTGTGAACTCCAAGTGGAAGTCATGCCACACAAGAGTCTGAACACCAGCAGAGGTGTAATCAGCTCTAGGGACCTACTGGAATGTTCCGAGAAGGAAATAGTGGAGGGCATTGAAGGAGTCACCCATGCCCGGCGCATTACCAGGCGCAGGGAGGGTGAGGAGGTCAAAACCGCCACTATTATCCTCACATTCGGAACTAGGACACCGCCAGAGTATGTGAAGGCAGGATACCTACGAGTTCCAGTGAGGCCCTACATACCTAACCCCATGAGGTGCTTTAAGTGCCAGGGTTATGGACACGGCGCGGCAGTCTGTAAGAGGAACACTGTGTGTGCCAGATGTGCTGGAGAGGGTCATGAGGACAAGGGCTGCACAGCCCAGTTCAAATGCCCAAACTGTCAAGCTGGCCACTCAGCCTACTCCAAGGACTGCCCTGTGTGGAAACAGGAGGTTGCCGTGCAGGAGTACAAGGCAAGAAACGGATGTACCTTTAGCCAGGCGAAATCGGCTGTACTGGCCCTACCCAAGGGCCAATTCCGCTTGACAAAGACCTACGCCCAGGCTGTTGCTAAGAAAGGAAGATCCATAGCCACACAGACGGACACATTGACCCCACCACCCCCTCCTCCTCCCCCAACTCAGAAAAAAACACCGCCAAAGAACACACCTCTGAAGAAACAAGAAAGCCCTGTTGTCATGCTAAAGAACAGGTTCTCTGTGCTCGCTGATGAGAGCATGGAGACTGAGCAGCATGTCAAAACCAATACTCCGGGAGAACCCGGAGACATCATGTCTGACACAGGTTCTCCTCAGAGAACCCAGCGGAACACAAACCTCTACTGAGTTAGAGGTTGACCAACTCCCTAAGGGGAGAAATCAAAGCGGAGAGGATGCCCGAGGTGAGAGAGGAGGAAATAACCTCCGCTCTAACCAGAGGGATCTCCCCTCTCCAGAGAGAAAGACTTCCCCCAAAAGGGGGTTGTCCTCCTCTCCATCCAAACCCAAGAATAAAAATACCAAGGTCACTGGAATAAAGGGAAACCCCTCCGGGGGCCTCCCAAGGCCAAATAGCTCCAAGTAGGTCATCTAGAATAAGCCATGGATTCCAGAATTGTACAGTGGAATTGTAGAGGCCTCAAGGCCAATTACGAGGAAATGCAGCTACTGATGGACTCTGAGACTCCTGTAGCTGTCTGCTTACAGGAAACATTTCTAAAAGATTGCATCAGCTTCCGAAGCTACCGTGCTTACACCAAGAATGTTGAGGATGCAGAGAGAGCATCAGGTGGAGTCTGTATCCTTGTGAAGGATAGCATCCCCCATGAGAGGGTAGAACTACAGACCACACTACAGGCCGTAGCAGCTAGGATAACCCTTCACAAGGTTATCACTTGCTGCAGCCTGTATCTACCACCAGGCGCTCCATTAAACCGAACAGACATGGAGGACCTATTGAAACAACTCCCCCGGCCTTATTTAATCCTTGGGGATTTCAATGCCCATAACACCATGTGGGGATCCAACAATACCGACACAAGAGGTCGTATGCTGGAGGATATCTTCCTCCAACATGATTTATGCATACTTAATGATGCATCACCGACCTACTTGCACCCAGGAACTGGATCATTCACATGCATTGACCTCACCGTATGCGTCCCCGGACTTCTGGACGATTTTAAATGGTCAGTTAGCAATGATCTACGGGGAAGTGATCACTTCCCAATCATCATTACTAACAATCTCCCTTCATTGGGACGACCTCAGCGGTGGAAACTGAATAAGGCCGATTGGGAACAATTCCAAAAAAGATGCTCTGAGGATATCACAGAAAATATCCTCCATGAACAGAACCCAGCTGATACCTTTGCTAGCAAGCTACTAAGTATAGCCAGGAAAGTTGTACCCCTAACCTCTGCAAATCCAAAACGGCCTAGCAAACCATGGTTTGATACAGCTTGCAAGAGTGCTATTGGTGATAGGAAAAAACGACTGGCTGCATTTATAAAGAATCCTTCCCAGGAAAACCTAAAGCTATTCAGGATAGCTAGAGCAAAGGCTAGACAAACCATACGGTCAGCCAAAAGGAATTCCTGGAGAAGTTTTGTCGGCAGTCTGGATGCCAAAACTTCTGCTAGAGCGGTTTGGAAGGCAGTAAGGCGAATCAAAGGGAAAGAATCAAATGCAATAGGGCATTTGAAAAACCAAGGACGAACTGTCACGTCCCCCAGAGAAATAGCTGACTGCCTTGCATCCTCAATAGCAGAAAAATCATCCACTGCACACTACACGCCAGAGTTCCAAAAAGTCAAAACCAGGGAGGAAAGACACCCCATTGATTTCAGGTCAGAGAACAATGAAGACTACAACAAACCGTTCTCGCTTGAGGAACTGAGGGAATCGCTGGACAAGTCACATGACACAGCGCCTGGAGAAGACGAAATCCATTACCAGTTCCTCAAGCACCTTCCCGAACCCTCATTGGCAGTCCTACTAGGGGTCTATAACTGTGTGTGGCAAACAGGCGCTTTCCCAAACAGCTGGAGGAAAGCCACAGTTATACCGATACCTAAACCGGGAAGAGACGGCTCTGACCCAGCTAACTATCGACCAATAGCACTAACAAGCTGCATCTGCAAAACCATGGAAAGAATGATTAACAGTAGGCTGGTCTGGTACCTGGAAAGGAATAAAGTGATCTCAAACTACCAGTGCGGATTCCGGCAGGGGCGGACAACAACTGACCACCTGGTAAGGCTGGAAGCTTATATTAGAAATGCATTACTCAGAAGAGAACATCTAGTAGCTGTATTCTTCGATATAGAAAAGGCCTATGACACAACCTGGAAACATGGCATTCTACGTGACCTGGCGCTTATGGGGCTTAAGGGACACCTCCCCCGTTTTGTGGAGGAATTCCTGAAAGATCGAAAATTTCAGGTCCGAGTGGGCAACTCCGCTTCTGACACTCATGACCAGGAAATGGGTGTACCCCAGGGCAGCATTCTGTCAGTCACCCTGTTCAACATTAAAATAAATAGCATCATAAATGCGCTGTCCCCTGGCATAGAGTGCTCTTTGTATGTTGATGACTTTGTCATTCTTACTTATGGGAAAAACATGAACACCTTAGAAAGGAAATTACAGTTATGTTTAAACAAAATTCAGGGTTGGGCAAACTATAATGGTTTCAAATTCTCTGACTCCAAAACAGTTAGTATGCATTTTTGTAATCTAAGGGGGCTCCACCCAGACCCTGAACTATTTATACTCAAAAAGAAGATCCCTGTCGTGAAAACTACAAAATTTTTAGGTCTCACCTTAGATTCCAAATTTAATTTTCTCCCCCACATTAAGGAACTTAAGAAGAAATGCCAAAAGTCATTAAACATACTAAGAGTACTCAGCCATACGGACTGGGGAGCTGACAGAGATACCTTGCTGCTGCTCTATCGGAGTCTAATTCGATCCAAGCTAGACTACGGATCCATAATATATGGAGCAGCAAGGAAGTCGTACCTAAAAATACTGGAACCAATACAAAATGCTGCCCTGCGTCTCTGTCTCGGCGCGTTTCGTACATCACCTATCCCAAGTCTCCATGTGGAGGCTGGAGAACTCCCCATGGATATAAGAATGAAAAAGCTTGCAATGCAGTATATAGTCAAGCTAAAATCCAACCCCACAAACCCTGCTTTTGACTCCATATTTAACCCCACAGAGGTAGAATTATACAATCGAAGGCCTAACGTCATACAGCTGTTGGGCCTTCGAATGAGAGAACCCATCCAAAATTTAACCCCACCCATTGACCAAATCTCTAAAATAGAAACCCCTCAGAATCCTCCTTGGCTAATGAATAAACCTAAATTAAATTTATCCCTCCTTAATTTCAAAAAAGAAAATACAGACCCAAGCATACTACAAGTCCACTTTAGGGAACTGCAGGAGAGCTACGGAGATTGTGGCACCATCTACACAGACAGATCCAAAATGGAGGGAAAGGTCGCGTGTGCCTGCTCCTTTCGGAACAAAACAATCTCCCGTAGACTCCCCGATGGCTGCTCCATCTTTATGGCCGAATTGCACGCAATATTGCTTGCACTTATGGCCGTAAAAGCATCAGAAAGGAGTAAATTTATAATCTGCTCCGACTCCAAATCTGCATTGCAAGCTTTGGGGCGGATGAAGACTGACATCCCATTGGTACATAAGAGCCTGAAGCTGTTGGACCTAATAACAGCCGACCGTAGGGATGTCACCTTCATCTGGGTCCCCTCCCATGTTGGCATTGAGGGAAACGAAGCCGCAGACAGAGAAGCAAAGAGAGCCCTAAATCATGCGGTGTCAGGAACCCAAATTCCCTACTCGGACCTGAGACAAAGTATTGCCTCTGCCACCTATCGAGAGTGGCAGAACCGATGGGAGGCTGAGACTCACAGTAAACTCAGGCAGATTGTGGCGGATGTCAGGTGGCGGCCCACATCTAAGGGTCTGACAAGGCGTGGTAGCACAACCATGTCCAGACTTAGGATTGGCCACACCTACATCACGCACTCTTTTGTACTGAAGAGAGAGGAGCCCCCACTTTGCGAGTACTGTGACTCTCGCCTCACCGTGGAACATATCCTCGTTGATTGCCCCAGATACCAGGATGTCAGGGCGAAACATTTTAGAGCCACTAATCTAAAAACACTATTTAATAATGTCGACCCTGGGAAGGTACTGGGCTTTATTCGGGAAGTGGGGCTATCTACGAAGATCTGATTTCTGAATTTGTGAACATGCACTATTTACATTAGATTTTTACCAAATATTTAAATTTTTACTACCTTTACTATTTTAACTGTGAATAGACCTTAATTTTAATTATATGACTGTATAGAATCTGGCCCTTGTTGTTTAGAGAGAGAGTAGTCCTTAAGGGACTGCAGGCACGACATGGCCTAAATTGTGCCGATGTGCCTCAAATCAACAAATCAAATCAAATCAAATCAAAGATTCAAAATACACATTGAGTACTAGGAATATTAAACTAACCAAGAGCTCTATCATTCTTTTTTTTTTTGTAATGGTTTTATATCAATCTTATTCTCAATGTTTGTCTTTTATCACCAGGCTCAAAAGTCCCATCCAGTCCATAGCATGGCATCCGCATGTGGCAAAAGCTGCCGTGGCCCTACGTGATGACTCTGTACATATCTACTACTCCGGGAACAGCCTGTCTCCAATACTCAAGCACAAGCTACAGAAACAAGTTGCAGATCTCGCCTGGCAGTAAGTAGAGTAGCACCTTAAATATTGATTTTAGTTTGTTTGTTTGATATTCTGGACACATTTATCATTATCAATTTTTCGCTTTAGAAGAAGAAAAGTGGGTTTTGGTGGGATAGGTGTTAGGCCACTGATGGTTACCAAGTCCTAATGGGATTGAAATTTTTCTTGAATGAGAGATTTAAAGTACACCTGATTTAAGCATGTATTAACACTTTTTTGGTGCATAAACTTTTTTCATTCCAGTTTTTTTTAATTCATATTTATTTCTACACAGAGCTAAATCTAAATTTAAATCTAATTCTCCTCTAGACCTAGATGTAGATCAGAATTGCAAATCCACATAATTGTCAGAATAAATGTGATGGATTATCCTAGATCTTTGGGATTATGAAATAGTTTTCAGAAAGAGCACAGAATATTTCTATGAAAGCGTGTGTTTGTGTACAAAATTGCCTAAGTTTGAAATGTAAAGACTGTAGGTAATGAAAATGTCTGCATTCTATTGGAAATTCCAAGGACAAAAAAATGTGTTGTTGGGAGAATGTTTCATTTAATATAGTGGGGGGGGGGCATTTTAATGCAGGCAGGCACCAAGTTGCTTTAACTGATGTAGTAGAAAGCACCTGGTTGCAGGCGGCTTCAGAAATGAGACAGCTGGATGTCACTTACAAAGGCTGTGGGATACACATTTGACACCAAAAGAAAATCTGCTGCCGAGGACAGGCGATGACTGTGAAAAGAAAATCTTAATCGACCACTGACAAACAATATTTATGTCTGTCGTGCAAAATATGTAGGACAAAGCTGGGGCTGCATAGCCACAGGAAATACTGCAGACCGAATACAAGCCTTACTATTATTATATATGTTATAAAATAATAATTTTTCTTGACTATAAAACCATTTTATTTGTGTTCCTTAGACCATTATCAGCTTCAGTTCTGGCTGTGGCCTGTAAAACCTGTGTTCTTGTGTGGCATGTGGAGCCCACATCTTTAGCAGTGAGGTAAAGATAGTAGTATTGAGTTTTAAATATTGCTTTAAACATTCATTAAGATTTCATCATTGAAATAAAGCCTATAGGATTTATAGCTATACTTGATGAACCTAACTCTATCAGACTGATTATAAATATGTTCTTTTTGTTTGACTAGCTGCTTACCTTTATATTTGTATGGCTAGCCACTTACTTTAATAATTGTATGACTAGTTGCTTACCTTTGTGTTTGCATGACTGACTGTTTATGTTTTTATGACTAGCTACATACATATATACTATGACATTCTCTGGTATTTAATAAGTTAACCTCATTGAGCATAAACTTAACTGAAAGTGTGGAGTAATTCAAAGCATATCATTTGTGAAACCTAGTCAAAGAAAGTTGTACAAATAAATGTTTTGATGCAAGGTTGAAAACTGTCTCTCTTGGGGACCAGCCTCCTTCATCATGTTGTTTTTTTAAACTCTTTTACTCCTAACTGACGATACCAACGTTGATTTTACCCCTTTAAATTAAATTCATTTTTTGATATATAAAAAGAGCATGCATTCTTCTCTAATGATATACCTAATATAACATTTCCTGATTACATACAAAAAAGTTATTGAAGTTCAATCATAACAGGGTAGGGAAACACAAATGAACAAAATGAATAATTCCCTCTGGAAAACAATTACGGAGAGAAAGAGTTGATTTATGCTAAGGATGTTGTGTTTTATGCTAAGAATGTTGTGTTTTCAAGGCCCTCAGCAAGTACAGCCCAGGTATTACATTGTACCTCACAGTCTCCTGTCACTAGTCTGGCATGGAGTCCCGATGGTAGTCTCCTCATCTCTGCATCACCCAAACACAACTCTATAATTGTAAGTTGTTTGTTTTTTACTTAGCCTTATAATATAAGATAAGATAATTTTTATTGATGCAATCTAATGGAAATTCAGTTTGACTACAATTGACTACCTCAGCGTAACTACTGAACAATAACAATATAGATACAAATATGAACAACATCCACACACAGTTTACAGTTTCTACCTTACACTCATTTGATTTTTTTCTTTAAACCATTCCCATCAAAACCTATTGTCTGAAAAATAAATCCCTAACAGAGGTGGCATAATTCTTGAAAAAAAAGTGCAAATATATTTCTTTTTTGTCTTATTTAAGAAAAGTCTATTAAATATTAATAAAAACAAAGTTGGGACTGCAATGAATCAACCAGCCAAAATTATTGACATTATGCTAATGTTATTATATGTAATGAAACAATAGAGGAAACTTTTGGCAACAAAAGTTAGGAAAGGGTTGATCATGGTGTGCATTTTATTTCTTCCAACTTGGAACAGTAGATACAATATTTCTCAGCTGTTTCTTTTTTTATTATCAACAATTAAATAAATCTCTGTTTATTTTATTTTGGTAATGTTCCACAGATCTGGGATGTGCCGAAAGAAAATGGAGTTGTACAAAAACAAAGCACAGGTCGTGGAGTGTCGTTTCTGTCCTACTCTCCAGACGGTACTAAACTGTTTACTGCCACTCCATCCAAGATGTTTAGGTGAGATATAAACAAACAATTGACACTAATGAATAGCAGAGTAAATTCTGACTTGTAACAGATACTTTGAAAAAGGGATGAAATAACTGAAGCTTTCATATTTTTTACTTCTGTGGTGAAGCACACTTCAAACTTTCAGAATCAAACTCTTCTCTGTTGGGTCTGTTTAGGGATAGGGGAAAGGTATAAAGAGTATTTATAGTCTCAAACATTAGTCTTTTGTTTACATACATTTTTATTTATTGATAAAGATTATCTATAAACTAAAATGTAAAATTTAAGTTATTGATCCCATTTCAGGGATACACATAATACACAATGATCTGAAATCCTGCTAAGTAGCTACCAAAATAATGTTCATAAACATTTTATCCCTGGTCCTGTGGTAGGCCCTCTGTTCTCAATGGCCCTGGGTTTGAACCCTGCCTGCTTCCATTCCCAATCATCCTTTGGGAGGTTTGGGCTAGGATGTAATTATCTTCAGAAGGGGGATCCTACTCATGTAAAACTTTTTTTTTTACAATATCTTTCTTACCTTTACAAAATGCTTACTGTACATTTTTTAATACTGCCATTGTTATTAAAAACACTCTTCTAGATGTTTTCTTTTCATGTTACAGAGTCTGGAGTACTAAGCATTGGCAGTGGGAGAATTGGTCCAATTTGATTGGACCGTGTACAGTAAGTTGAAACATTTGTTTCAATGATATGATAATGAAATAGTTTACAGTTTATTATTTGTATTCTTTATAGTAATTCTTTCTTGAGATATGACCTATTTAAAAAGAGAAAATTGAATGTCACAGTTTCTGTGTGAAAAAGTAATTTTCTTATGAATCTTTTATTCTAATAACAATACTATATTATGATTTTGTATTGATTAATAACGGACTTATTCTCAAGATCAATTGTTATAGAAGGCCTGAACACTGACCTGCAATGTCACAACCTCTGGGCAGTTTAGACCAATAGCTCATTGCCAAGTCACAGATCTATCTGACATGGCAACGAGCTATTGGTCTAAACTGCCCACAGTTGTGACATTGCAGGTCACTGTTCAGGGCTTCTATAATCAATGGTCTCGCTTACACTGTATGTAAATTAAGCACATATCTGAAATTCATCTCTAAGGCTGCTAGCTGGAGTCCTGATGGTTCCGTTTTAGTGTTTGCAATGGAAGGTGACAGTGCACTGTATGCGGTGAGGTTTCCTGTTGGTGGAGATGGTGATGGTGTCAGTGCAGTTAGTTTATCAGTACTTTTGGCGGATGTTTCACCAGTTAACTATTCCATGCATGATGGCAGTATTGTAAGGTTTGTGATTTCTAGATGACATGATTAAATGATGTGAAAAACAATTCTCAGTTTTCTTGAAATAATATGCAAAAAAGTATGACCTGTTTGTTGTTTACTTTTTGCATTTCTTTTGTTGTTTAGGGCTGGAGGTCAAGTGAAGTCTATTGTATGGGATGGAACAGGAGAGAGATTAGCTGTGATGTTTGAGAGTAAGTGAACACCTAACTTTCTCTAACTGTATTAGTTTTTAGAGGATCAGGTTTGACTTCAAACAGGTTTCAATATTGCATATCTGTATGCTTAAGTGCCAAATGGCTGTTTGTGTCTAACCACAGTTGACTTTCCTTTCTTGATCTTCTTTCAGCCTTTTTCATTTGTTCTATTTTTTAGGCTTGTGTAAAACTGAAAAACCTTAACTGGCTTTGAGGTTGAACACAAACTTGAATTTTGCAATTAATGCCCTGGATTACTGAAATTTTCGATAAAATATTTCCATTTATTATTCACATCATCCACTTGAAAAGAAAAACTTTGGATAACTCTGTATAAAAGTAAAGTTCCCCTTTCAGACCTTGTGATCTATAGGGCAGATGATATTAAGGTCATCTATTTCTTTGGTCAGTGGTTAACGAGCATGGTGTCATGTTACCAGCACAACGACCAACCGCCTTTCCCTAACTAAAGTCAGATATCCATTAGAGTTGGATTTACTCAGAAACGCCCTAAAAATCCTGATATTCAAAATCCCAGTCTTCACCGAGATTCAAACCTAGGTTAGGAAGCCAAGTGCTTAACGACTCAGCCACTTCACCCTCATAACTCTGTATGGGCTACAGATATTTTACATTTTAGATGTAAAAGAGTATATTCTTGGTTATGAGAATGATATGTTTTTAAAAGACATTAGAATAAACGAGAAATGGACAAGCTCACATCTAAATCACAAGAAATACAACGTCTTTTATAAGCTATCCTGACAAGATCAACGTCTAATCTTTCGCCTCAGAACCAGACACAACAGAATGAGACTACATTTGTTCTGGAAGCTAAAAAATGGAACTAGAAAAATCTGCCCTTGTGGAGTGTCAATTGAGAATGCTAACCATATCCTTCAAAACTGCATTCTTTATCAAGAAGCCCAAGCAAGACACTGGCCACAAAACACTCCTATAGAAAGAAAACTATACGGAGAGCTCCCTGATTTGGAAACACAAGGCAGTTCATTTCATATATTGGTCTAGTCATCTGAACGCTCCAACATAACAATGAGAAAGAAGAAAAAAGAAGAATTAATAAAGGTTTAAGTTAGGCAGGAGAGTGGGGAAAGTTTTAAGTAAGGCAAGGTATTTATGAGTACATGGGATACAAATTTAGAAAATCTTTTGCTTTTAACTCACCTCCCTTGCATAAAACAGTTATTTAGTAACAATTTCTATGGGTCCAATGAAAATCTAAAATTGTATATTTTACAAATAGTTCTTTTTTTTTTCTCCAGCTAATGAAACAGGCAGTGATCAATTTGTAGCAGTTTTTAAAACAACTATTCATCCTCTTATGGAGCTCTTGCCTGGGTGAGATGCAGACTGGATTTTTTTGTTTACTTTTTACAAAGCTTATATGTCTGTCTGTCTGGCCAAAAGTTATCTCTCAACACCTAATCTCTGTATCAAGCTGAAATTTTGCACAATTATTTCTTTTACCTGACAACACAAAAATCAATTTTAAAAATTAATTAGTTAATTAACTATTGGTAATTAATTACTTTACTTGTTATTTCAAACAAGGGAAAGAAATAGTACTTGACTGAAGTAGTAGTATACGCTGAATGAACACAAACATGAAATAGAAACAATAGATAACTATACAATCTTTCATGTTTATAGACTCTTCGCTAATTGGTTACGGCCTTGGCTTGAGAAGCCTAAGAAGGCCTTAGATCACAAGTTTGAATTCAGGTCTAAAAAAAACATGAAAAAAAACTATCACCTTTATACGCTGTTCTTTCTTCCCCTTTCCTACTGGTCCAGACAAGTGAACAAGTGATAGGATCAAGCGTCTTAAGAACGCTAAAAGACATAAAATTGTGCTAAACAAAAACAATTGGTAAAAAAGTTTATTTTTATACACAGATTTATTATTGTTAGTCTACAACTATTACAATTTAAATGACATGACTGATTCAAACTAATTGATACACATTAATAATTGACATCTAATTGACAATGATTTTACCTGCAGGGGTTTTGTAAAAGGCAAGTCAGGAGAGTCAGCAGTTCACATTGCCTTTATGCCAAACTGTTCTAAAGGAGCTCTGTTAAGTGTTGTAAGTTTCATTAAATAAGTTTATCTTTTTATGGAAACACTATTGAGATAGACTTAATGCAATAGCCACTTTTTCCTATGTTAAAAATTCACATCTAAATCGTTAGCAAAAAACAACATTCAAATAGAACGTCTAGTTTAGAAAATATACTTTCAATACCTTTAGCAGAGATGCCCACAAGTATGCATCTTGTGTATTTTGTACAAAAATGGACACAAAAATGAGCAAATACGGTTTAACATCTAAAAATACGCACACCCCCCACCCCCGAAAAAAAAATATAAAAAAAACAAAAGTTGTTAATCATATAGATCTTAGAGAAGAGTGCATCAATGACTGGAAATAGACTATTTTTATTAGATCTAGATCTACCACGAGATATGAATTAATTTTTCTTCGCACGCTAATGCGTGAAGATTTAAAATAATTACTGGATCTAGATTTTTGAATTAATTTTCTGTTGGTGCTATTATCTATTATGGAATCTGGAATAAAGCCATAGTGGCATAATGATCATAAAATCATTGACAAGTGACAAGAACGACAACATTCTAACATATTCTAGAAAAGTTTATGACAAAAACTAAATGTGTAAATATTTTGAAAAATATAACTCTTATGCTGTGTTCATTTTTTTGGATTGCTGCCTTTTGAGTATGTTACGTGCTTGAATGATTTTAGTCCTTTCTGAGTATATTTATTTATATTCAGGAAAATACACATTTGCCCCTCAAAATACACATTTCCAGGTCTGGGAATACATATTTCCAATTTGCCATGTAGCTTTAGAACAAAATGAAATTTATAAACACACGCTTGTCGGATAGGCCTATAAAGTCAAGAGTTATAAATAAAACTATATACATCCAGTTTGCACTACACAAGATGAGCAAAGCTTTTCTTCTTATTCTTTGACTTGAAGATTTTTTCTGTAACTTTTTCAGTGTGTATTATTTTGATAGAAAAAATGGAGTTTTCCGGGATGAAAAACAACTTGCGGTGAGAGGGGGGGGGGTAGTGTTACTAGAAGTAACTTACTATTGTATTTTATTATATAACCCAACATATTTTATTTTATTTTAAAATTGGCTACAAAAGTGAAATGAATTATTTAAGAAAATATTTCTTTTAAAAAGTTTAAACTGAGTCCGGGAAAAAAAAATTCATTACAAAATCTATATACTGAATGATTTAACCTTATAATTCTACATTTAATTCACAAACCTATAAACACTATTAGTCACTTTAAATTTTATAAAAGATGAAAAAATAAAAAATGCTCTAACAAACTATTATTTACATATTTTGGGTCTAGTGTTATAAACTAAAAAGCAGAACCACTAACACAATTTTGTCATTAAAAAAAATGTCTTGTTCCCCACATCTAATTTACAACCAAAACAAAGAACAATCACTCTTGAAGCTGGAAAATAAAAAAATAAAGGGAGAAATAGAAATAAATATTGTATTCCTAGTTACTTGCTGAGAGTACTTGCCAGCGCTAGTTACTGGAAGAGAGTAACACTGCACTGAAAGAGTTAAGAAAGGCTTAAAAAAAATTTTGGGTAACTTCCTATTACATGGTGCAGCATTAGTAGTTAACCATAAGCACTTTCTCAATGGTAGATATCGGGTTAACGTACTATGTCTTTTTTATTTGCTTTGCATGTTTCTTTGACTACATTAAAAATTAACAATTTTAGACATTCAATTTCAATGTCTATTATTTATCTTAAAACACCTTCTTTGTATGGACTGTTTAGAAACAACTAAATATTATATTTTTAAATATATTTTTATGTTTTTTGTTTTAATTAGGTTTGGTCATCTGGTCGTGTTGGCTATGTACCAATGTTTTTTATACCAGCCCAAAAGATCCATCACCGTAGTTCAGCTAACTTTGATCCTTTGTCACCGGGCCCATTCTTGTTTCAGAGATAGAATAAACTGATGTTTTTAATTACAAATTCTGAAGTGATGTTATTGCATTGAAATCGTTTATTGTATAAACATGAAATCTGTTTGAAATATTTCTTTATTGACTTATCGTTTTATTCTCTTTTGCTTGTTTTTTGTAGACATCACTATTAATGTATTTGTGTGTAATGTAAAATGTAACCTTAAAGCAAAAGGTAAAAGAAAATTGAAAAAGAATTCATTGGTATAAGTAAATTTGATTTTGAGAATAACTAAAACCCAGAATCTGTAAGAGTACTTTTCTAGGTAAATGAAAAAATGGGAATAGAAATACTAATTTGTTGTTTGGCAGGTTAAAATGTAGAGTTTTGTAGTAACCATTTGGCTCCCATTTAAAATGGAATATTTTCCATTAACCCTTAAAACACATGTGGATGTTTAGCCTCTAAACATCAGAATTGTAATTCCCTTTTGTATGCACTCATTGTAAAACAGCTCAGCACTTTAAGGGTTAAATGAGAAAACATTTTTGTTAAAAATCTGTGGATTGCTTTACATAGAAGTTTGATTTTTTAAATGAGATTTTGTGACATTTCAGTAACTGATCCAAAGTAGTCTTTACAAGGATAGAAACTTAAGAAAATGAAAGTTTCACTTTGAGCCCACACACTCATTTGTTTGTGTGATAAATGAAACTTTTGGAATTAATCTAACCAAATCAAAACAAAGTATTAGCTGATTCAACATGCAGACTTGTTTATATGTTGAATGGGAATATTGATAATGTTCAAGTATTCTTTACTTTTCTCTTTCTGAAACCACCTGCTTTTATGATTCAATGAGGGACTAGAGGTTAAGATTCTCTAAAGAAAGGAAAGCATAGAGGAAGGGGTAAATTGAGATTATCAGTATGCTGAAGTAAGCATAATGTGGCAGAGTGGTTAAGTGCTTGGCTTCCGAACCTGTGATTTTGAATTTCTGGATTTTTAGGGCACCCCTGAGTACATACAACTCTAATGGGTACCTGACTTTAGTTGGGGAAAGTAAAGGCGGTTGGCTTTGTGCTGGCCACATGACACCTTGCTTGTTAACCCTTGGCCAAAGAAACAGATGGCCTTAACATCATCTGCCCTATAGATTGTAAGGTCTGAAAGGGAGAACTAAATAAGCGTAGAGTAGCTCCAAAATTCTACTCATTTGCTGAATGTCTAATATATTGTAATATGATGTCATGGGGACACCATAGCACTAAGTCACATTTACTAAAATATTTTAAACTAAGACTGTCACACTTCAATGTGTAAGCCAGAAGAAAAAAAGCGGTTTAGTTATGCCTCAAAGAGAAAGAAAGAGGGCTGACCAGGTTATTGATTCACTTTATGTACGTTAAAGGGGAAAAAAGTTGTTAACTGATGAACTGAATCCTCTTGAAAACCTTGAGAAATATTGAATTATCTATAATATAGAAAAGCTCAAAGGTTAAATAGAAGTTTAAGAAAAGACTAACAATGATGTGACAATCTAGAAATATCTTAGTATGCTTCTAAGGAGCAAAGCTTTGTTCCAAGATTGTTGTCAATGTTCAGTATTCTTTGATGGGTATTTATTAATCATCAATATTTTCACTGTGTTTTACTTATTCAATGTAAAACTATACATCAGTCAAGTGATTTTTCTGATTTATATTTAATTGTTAGTTCATCGCTGGATATAATAATAATAATAATAATAATCTTTATTATCCGTAAGGAAATTTGTCTTACAATTTGTGCATTACACCAAACAAAAAACATTATAACTATAAGAAACCAAAATGTACATTCACACCAGACTCACTCATAATTTACATGTGACAAAGTTTATACCAGATTGTTCTTATTCAATGATTTGATTGCCAGGGGAACAAAAGAATTGTTTTATGGAACTCCGTTTGAAAGCATAAAACTTAAGGAAAAAATATTCAACATTGTATTTCTTCAGTATAACCAAGCAGTGAGTTCAAGTACATAGAGGCACCTCTTGACTCCACATGTCATGTAATTTATGAGACAACACTGCTTTCTAAAAAAACCAATTGCAACACAGAAATTACTTTCTACAAATAAAATCTTAAAACATAGTTCTTGTTGAAATAAACTTGGCTGATTTCTCAGGATCTTCTTGTTGGAGGGGAGTAAGCTTTGTTATATAAAGGCCTTTTCGATTGTGGCAGTAAATGTTAAGACCAGTCATTAACCTTGTAAGCCACTAGTCACAGAAGCCAGAAAATGTGTCAAAAATGTCTTACAATAGAACTAAACTATTGATGAAATAAAACTTTGTTTTTATGTGACAACTTTTTTTTTCCATTGATATACTTTGGGCATGATTTTAACATTAGAATATGGAAAACTTAAGAACGGTAATATCAAAATACTAAAGCACACTATCCAAAGGATTTGAAAGTTTATTTCTGAAAAGTTCTATTAAAATTATGATGTTTTTACATACAAATAATATTAAAATAAAACAACAACATAGTATGCGGTGTAATGAAGTAAAATTTATTTTTAAAATACATTATCACAGATTTGCGTAGAAAAAGAGCTGCAATAGAACTTGCATCATTTTAAAAAATAACAAAACATTGATGTTATAAGAATATTAGAAAAAAAATATTTTTTTTGGACAGACTAGTACATAACAAGGCTAAATAAAATAAAAAAATATACATAGAAAAATTCTCTGTATAACAAAAGTTAACATCTTTTTGGAACAAAAAGAATCACTTTATAATATAATTTGATATAGCGGTATGAGTTGATATGGTTATCTTCAGTGAAGCATTAGAACAGTCAGTGTTACGTTGTTGGCAATAGTACATTATTGGCTGTGATTTATTGGACATTAAGTGTTACTTTATTTAGAGCCCTGAGTTGTCAAGTTCTTCGAGTTGGTTGTGCAGTGTTGCAGAGAGCCAGAATAGAGACAATCGTTACAACATCTATGAGATCTTAAAAAAGTCAAAATTACATTAAAAAAAAATAATAATGTGTCGCCATATCACTTTTTACTAGTCCACAACTTACAGAGTCAAATATTTTAAAGTACAACAAGTACTAACAAGGTATAAGTCATAGACATTAAGAAATTGTAAAAGAATGTGACAAAAAATGATAGTGTAAAAATTGTGTAAGTAGTAAGTATAAAATAGAAGAAATTTGTACAAGAATCTGCTGGTAATAGAATGTAATAAAAAAAATAGTCAAAAGACTGAAGAAATGACTAAAAGTCGACTGAGGCACTTGCTCTACCAAAATAGATAGCAAAGCTGTAAAAAACATTAACAAAGCAAAGTAAATTAATTCACGTATATAGAGGAAACTGAAATTCAACTAGAATACATACTGGTATATACTGGCACATTCAAAAAATTATTTTTTTTTGGCACATCAGTACTATACTTACAAACTAAAGTGTTTGAAAACAAGTTTGAAAAAAAAAGAAAGACTAGAAATAACAGTGGCATAAAATTGAGCATATTTTATAACAGTAAGTCAAGAAATCACCTAGAGTTTGTAACTTCTTCATGAAATTTTTGTAACTCATCTACCAAAATGGGAACTGCATTTTGGTACATTCCAACAAAAATATTTACCATTCAAAAGAACATTAGCATTTAAAAAATAATAATAAAACGGATAAGTCATCAATGATGCACATAGAATTTAAACATGTTAAGGAGAAATGTGCATAATAAACTTCAATCAATCCTACTGGAGCCTAACAGGACAAAGTAAACAAAAAATATATTTGGAATGAACAGCCTGGATAGGATTATCCTTCGTTAATTTCCTGAGGATAGTGGAGGAAAACAATATGTTGGAAAATGGTGGTTAGAGTCAAACTGTTGACCCTCTGACCTTTACCCCTTTACTTATAGAATAACAAGGAGTCTCTGCACATACTTAAGGAAAATGCAAAGTTTATAGTAATAATGATTTTAATTCACAGCCACTTCCACCTATAGTCACCTATAGATATTGGCTAATAATTATACCATGTATATATATATATATATATATATATATATATATATATATATATATATATATATATA
This sequence comes from Biomphalaria glabrata, assembly GCF_947242115.1. Lineage (NCBI taxonomy): Eukaryota > Metazoa > Mollusca > Gastropoda > Planorbidae > Biomphalaria > Biomphalaria glabrata. The sequence goes on from NC_074711.1 coordinate 53,795,265, forward strand.
TATATATATATATATATATATATATATATATATATATATATATTATCTTTTGTGTGTTACAATCTATATATCTTTGCAACTTTATATATATATATATTCTGACTATTTAAAAAAAAATGAATATTTAATACTGGTAAAAGTAAAAACCTTGTTATCCAGTTTGGAATCCTCTGTAAAAAAAAAAATGGATTAATTTAAGTTATTGGTTTATCCATCATTTAAGATTTTGCTGTAAAATTATTTGTGAAAAATTAAATGAATAAGTTTTTCTGGAATAATATCATCCAAAAAAATTTGACAAATTAATTAATAAGTATACATTTTGTTTGATTGTGTTATCATAACTATATATGAAATTATTTTAAGAATGTATTTCTGAACATTACATTAATTACTAAATTTTGAAAAACTACACTTTTAAAACTGTACTTTACTTTTTTTTGAAACATGCTACTTACTTGATTGTGATGTGCTGTGTTGATTTAAACAAAATAGAGAAAGGTTTTTCAGTGTTGGGCTCATCAAGGTGAATAAGTAGGATGTATTTGCCAGCAGCGAGCAAGTAGCGTACATCAACATCCCAGGAAATGACAAACTTGGACTGGTCTCCTTCTAAATGCCGAGGGCATTTACTGTAGTTCTCGTACAGGTATTTTGTGTCCAATGGGAGCTGATGGCCATCAATAATCTGTTGTTTTTTTTATAAATAGTGAATAACATTAGCAAATAGATGGTCTTTACTGCTAAGTAGTTGTATAACAAATTAAGTGTCATGCTATTCCAAATTTAGAAAGGCTTCTTATTCCTCCTAATTATCAGAAAATAGGTGTGTAACTAACTAGCTTTGTAATGAATTACTCTTTAAAATATCCTTAATTATAACTACACAATATTTTAAAATAAATTGTTTGTTAGAAATTACGAGGCATAGCGGCTGAGTGGTAAAGCACTTGGCTTCTGAACTAGAGGTCCTGGGTGTGATTCTTGGTGAAGACTAGGATTTTTAATTTTGGGATCTTTTTGGCGCCTCTGAGCCCACCCAGCTCTAATGGGTATATGAAAATGGTTGGGGAAAAGTAAAGGTTGTTACACTAGCCACCCTCATTAAACATGGACCACAGAAACTGATGATCTTTATATTATCTGCCCTATAGATTGGAAGGTCTGAAAGAAGAACTTTTTTTTTACTTTTGTTAGAAATTACTTGTACAAGTTTTTTTATGGAGCTCATCTAATGTATGTTTTTTAATATTTTAAATACAATCTAAATTTAGAATTGTTACTAGCTAATTTGAAAATGATTATGATTCAATATTAAAGTTTGCTACTTAAGCATTCATCCTTCATAGGGGTTATGATAATATACAAGGTTAATGGTGTGATGATTTCTGTTTTTCAAGAGCCAAATTTGTAATGATTTTATATTTATGATTGTGTTTCAATACATTCCCTATCTTTTCTTTATATGTATATAATGACACAAACAGAATCACTTGCTGGGGAAATATACAAAAACTAACATACACTGAAGAAACTTCTAAACTTCTTTTTTCTTTCTTTAAATAAACTTCTTCAAAACATCCATTCAATAATTCATAATACAGTATTACTTGAAATATATTCTTACACAAACACTGAAGTAATAAATTCACATTCTAACAGCACATCTGAGCTTTTCTACCTACTTAACTAAAATTTCACTTTCACTAATAAACTTATAAACTGACATGTGACTTTTTTCCTGCTCTCTTTCTCTGATTGGTTAATTATGATTAACACTGTGACCTCTGTGACCTTGTTTTCACCTAACCCTCATTTCTAGAAAGAAGTAGAATGAGGTCACAGTATTGATTCATGACATGTGGCACTTGTTTTACTTTGTAGGTAGTCATCACACAGATTCAATAAGCTTAACTCTTTCTCTCCTAACTGACGATACCAAGGTTGATTCCACCAGAATGTGGTAAATAATTACGGAGAGAAAGAGTTAATGATATTGTTTTAGATAATATAAGAATGTTACCTTGTATAACCTCACACCAACTGGATACTGCGGCTCAACATTTTTTTGCATAATGTGTACAACCAAAGGGATATCACTGCCTAATGTTTAGATTTTTTAAAATTAGTTAGTCTAATAAATAAAATCAGTAAATATTCTTTTTGTAAAATGGTTATTTATTGTATAGATTAAACTATTTTTGGATGTAATTATATAGATACATATAGGTCAAATAGCCTACTATTTTTATAAGTAATACCTTTAATTTGTAAGGTAGAATAAATTAATAGGTCAAAAAAACAAAAACAACAACAAAAATAAATTTAGTAAAATCACTAAATTTAGAAAGCCTTCAGGAAAGAAGACTTAAAAGTAAAGTAGCAATTATACATAAAACACTGAACCATAATCTTCAAATACAAAAACAAAATTTAATAAAATACTCAGAAAGACACAAAAATAAAGGCACATTCCTCATCCCATATGCTAGGACAAATTTGTACAACTACTCCTTCTTCTTTAGTGCTATTAGAGCATGGAATGGGTTGCCTGAGTAAGCCAGGAAAACCAGTGACTTGGCAGAATTTAAGTCATTGGTTAATATGCATGACTGAATGCATGATGCATAGGACGTATCATCTTCTTTTTTGAAGTAATGTCTGTATTATATAAGATAAGATAAGAAGATGAGATGTCTTAGAAAAGCAGAAGGTAAGAGCCAATGCAGTCAAATAAGTAATGATTACAGATGAATGATCGGTGTCAAAATAGAGTAAAAAAAAAAGAAGAAAAAAAAAGGTTTGTTTTACTAGTAAGAACTGGGCAGTCCATCAGCCGGCTATGATGTGATGTGTAATCAAGTTTTCAATTACAGTGTTTAAGGAAGAACAAAAAGAGAAAAGAATGTTATTCTACAAAAAAAAAAAAAGGATTGACATCACATCTAACAACAGAATGTCTGTTACATCTTCCCATAACAGCATGCCTGTCAAACCAGTAGAAAAAATAATAAAGTAGGTGTAATAGTTATATTTTCCATTAAAAATGAATCATGACATGAAATAATTATTTCAAATAAAAAATCCAATAATATAAAACTTGCTTAACCCTAACTTCCCATAACAACATTCCAGTCAAACCAGAAGAACAAAGTAAATAAAGTAAGTGAAATAATTATTTACTTATTAATTAAAGTTGTGACAAATTTTTAAATTTCAAATTAATAATCTACTATAATAAAATACTCTCTGACTTACCGATATCTGGTACGATGACAAGGTATTGTGGATTTGAGCTATAGCTCTCTTGATTGGATATCTGACCACCAGCATTGACACCTTGGAAAAACTCTCCAAACAAAGTCTTTTCAAATGCTATGGCAGATTGGTAGAAATTATTTGTGATTTTTTAAACATGGTTTAATCAATTAATAATAAATATTCTATTCTAGGACAACTTACTTAAAGGATACTTCTTTCCTTTAATGTCAATAGATTCTTCATTTTCGCAAGATGTCAGGTTTACATCACGAGGTATTTCCCTTTAGTTGAATATAATAAAGATATTAAATTTAAGTACCCTACTAAAGTATTTCAGCAAACAGTGTAAAAAATCATAGGAAAACTAAATATCACCAAACATATATATTAGGAATACAAATTAAGAATAAAAAAATTACTTGACACTTTCCAAAGGTCCTGGGCTGAACAGGCGCAGTAAAAATGCTTTCTCCTGTCTTTCATCAACAGTAGAAGGAATGATCAAATAGCGGCCAGGGGTCAGCCTGAATCTGAAAGAGGACTGTAATTCAGGACTGTACACATTATTTTTCTGTCCTTGGATTTCCAGAGCTATGCACCTGCCACTTTGTCGAATTTTATCTCCAAGTACCTAAGCAGCAATACACAATATTTCAATAATCATAGTTTAGAAAAGAAATGGTTGTTATAAGTTAATTTTTTTTATTTGACAAAAAATAATTTTAAAAAATATGCTTCAAGAGTTTTAGACATTATTTACATTTCAAATAATGTGAGTGAATATTCTGAAGGAACATGAGAGTCAATGACTTGACAAAAGTTAACAGACTTTGTACAGCCATGCCAATTATAGTTTTGGGACTTCTGAACTGGCTCAGTTCCAAATATGAAGGAAGAGAGCTGTACAAAGAAGTGTGTGTGTGATAAAAACTTTTGCTATCTATCAAAGCTCCCTATCAAGGGGGCTAGAGTGAGAATCTTGATTTGTGTTGTATTTGCTGAACATAGCAGCATGAAAACCTCCCAGATGCCCCCTCTCCCAACAGGTCCACAAAAGAGATCAAACCATAGGATGAAAGATACAAAAACATTTTTAATAAAAAAAAAAAAAATATCTGAGTGAGATCTCAAGAAAACCAAAAAACAAGAAGGGATGAAAGAAATAATTAATAGGATAATTGTGATTATTAATTGCTATCTACCATTCTCTAGAAAATGTGTAATATTAATGATTATAGGCCTACATCAAGAGGTACATTGCAGTTTTAATTTTAAAGATAAAATAACAGTTTGGCAAATAAAATTTTATTTTCATGGTGAAAGGTCTGGACTAAAGGTTCCTAATTATGTTTAATTACCAAACGGATACATGGTATGACTAATTAGATGTTACAATAAAATATGCTTACCTTAAAAATATCACATCTTATTGAGACATTATCAGTTTTTCTCTTTTTGGAGTGTTGAATCATCTGCAACACAACTGGGACTTTTCCATCTTCAAGTGCACCTACGCAAAGTGTTCATTGAAAAGTTAAAAATTAATTTAAATCTCGAATAATACATTTATGTTTGTTTTTTCACTGCTATTGTACATTTCATGAGTATCTCAGAATAGGTAAAAAGACTGCAAAACTTAAAAGTAGAAAGAAATTTTTTTTTTTTCATTTCTCACTGAAAGCAACAAAACTTTGTAAGTATTGGTATGTAATTACTATTGAAGTCATTTACTGAGAATAATTTTTAAAAATCTAGACCAACATACCTTGAGAAGATAACACAATTGAAAATCGAGGATTTTGCAAAAGCTTATGGAATCCTGCAGCAGTATTTCGATACCATTCTCCATAAATGTTCAGAATGTGATCTGAAATATTATATTTAACCTATCTGAGCAAGAATATAAAGATTGACAAATAAGAAGTTTTTATTACTTCTATATTATTTTCATATCTCATTTTTTTAATAGTGTTCCATTAATTACAAAACAAGTTGATAAAAAAAAGTCAGAAAAAAAAAACAACAGCAAAAGAAATAAAACTCTCAAAGGATAACAATAAAAAGAAATTAAGTTTATAATGCATTACTATTTACACTACTTAGAAAGAATTTATTTCAATATTTTAGCAAATAAAAAAAGCACTTGTAGAAATAATTCAAAACAATACTAAATTATCCTTATCATTACTGAAAATGTCTTACTTAAAGAATCTGAACATCCATCCATATCAAAGTCTGGAGTCAATGAACAAATAGTGGTATGAGAGAAGTACTTCATAAAATCTTCAAGACAGACATAAAACTCTCCATCATCTTTGTTAGGGAACTGAAGAGAATTAGCCGGAATACTTTTCCACTCTGGACTTCTGTTGTATAAATATTTAAAAAAAAAAACATGCATTAAACACGATTTATTGATTTTTTTAAAATATAAAACTTCCAAATTTAAATTACATACCTTAAAATTTTTTATTTTAATTGTTGAAGAAATATGAAAACAAATAATAATTTACCCATCACACCAAGCTCCTTTCCATTCACCATGCCCCCAAGGATTACGAACTCTAATTAACTTGGTTTGATTAATCTAAACAACAGAAATAACTGTTAAGCATTATAGAAACAAGATAACAATGGGAATTTGTGTACTAGTTAGGAGTAGACCATGCAGGTGAGACCAATCATGTGGGCAATTTAGACCAATAATTCGCTGCTATGTTACAGGTCTGTACGACCTGCAACAAGCTATTGATCTCCCCTACCCACAGGTTGTGACGTCACTGACCAGCGTTAAGGCCTACTATGACGATTGGTCTCAGTGAAGGTCACTCATACCAAAACAGTATGCTTCATAAAAAAAATACATATGGTAAAAAGGCTAATTATTAATACAAACTACCTATAAAATCTTGTTTTAGAATGTTTTTCTGCATGCAATATTCTTAGTTAGTTTCAAAAGACAAAAAAGCATGCATTTGAAAGACCATATTTAGCATCATGTGACATAAAAAAACTCACATTTAGTTTACTAAATAAGACTTTTTAAAGAACAATGTTTTAAAAATTTTCTACATTTATAAAAAATAAACAGTTTGAATATTTAATTTTGAAAAAAAATAAATTATGCAATTAGTAAAACAAAAGTTGCATCTTTTTTTTTTTAAACTAGAGATGAACGATGGTGAAATAGAACTTTCAAAAGCTCAGAAATTCAAATGTGCAAGATAAATAAAAGACACTGGAAATCCAATTCTGTTCTTTACAATGGTGGCAAAAAAATATTTTAAGATAATTATATTGTACTTCAGATTATTTTCAAAATAATATAGGCCTATTAAGTATAAGTTTCAAAGAAATTAATTTTTATAGATTATTAGGTGTAAAAAAATTTGTAAACATATTTTACTTGCCTGTTTGGCATCTACCAAAGAGTAAGCATGCCCACCTACCAATCCTTTGTAATTATCATATTCATCCTATATAATGGGAATAAATAAAATCTGGTTAGAAAATCAATTGAATATCTAGATTATTTAAAGTGGCTGTACTAACTAAAAGTATATGAACATATATTGGCATTAGGAAAGTTTTATAAATAATATTTTGAGGCAGTCACAGAAAATCTAAGAAACAGCAAGGTAACAAAGGAGAAAAAAATGAGTACACACAAATTTCACTACATAGATAATGGCTCTTACTGGAACTACGCAAGTGATCTGGCAATTAGATGACAAGGCATTCTTGATTCGATTAAAAATGGCATTGGTTTTGTCTTGCAAGCCTTCAAGCTCAATTCTCTCCCCTATGCCCCCAGTCAGTTGTAAATAAGCATCTCCAGGTTGTCCACCATAGATGGCGTCATAAGAGCCATGTAATCTAATAGAAATATATAAATAAGCAACATTAAGTAACAATTTAAAAATATGAAAGCTGATAAATAAAATAATTTTTCAAAGTGATTTTCATATTTTTAATATTACAATTATTTAATTGTAATTATATAATAAAGGCACTATCACTTTCCATTGCATCTGCAAAAAAAAAAATATAACACTTAAATTATTGTTACTCTGACATCAATGTATTACAGTAAAAAAAAATTTTTTCTGATTCTTTAACTTTAATTCTATTCCAAACTAATATTGGATTCACTTGTTATCATGAACTCAGTCTTGAGTAAAACTTTTAGAAAATTCTTTAGCATTATAACTATCAAAATGTGCAAATAGTATTTGAAATTTGACACAAATATAGAAAATGTACTATTATGGAACAGAATGAAGAAGCAGAAAAATAATTATCTTAAAAGCCTATATAGTGTTTAGTTGCTGTTTACCTAGCAAAAGCCTTTTCCAACAAAGCCACCCACATTTCATTGTCATCTGTACTTGATTTGGCACCCCAAAGGGTATTTCCGTAGATTACAGGCAAAAAATCATCAATGTACACATCTTCCCACTTGCCAAACCTGAAAAAGCGAGCGTGGAATATTCCATCATATTTGTCAGGGTCTTCAATGAAATATGCAGTATTTGGTAGAACCTGTAACAGGAATAAAAAGTAATCTTTTTACTATTAAAAGACATGAAATTGTAATCAATCTAAACATGACATGCTCATTTTGTAAGTTTTATGCAGCAATTGAGCTATGTGGTAGCAAGTTGTTAACAATAAAGTGTCAAATTAGTATAAGAGTTACTTTTTATTAATGGCTATTTCTATTGTGTGAAAAAATAAAATAGAAAGAAAGCAAGATTTGCAATGAATGATATAGCTTAGTAGGTATAAAAATATTTTGGTTATATTTTTTTTTAATTTGAAAGATTAGGAATCAGCAATAAAAATACATATAAATCACAGTAAAAAATGAGCGTTATTAGTAACATAATTATAAGGTAAAGATATAAAAAAAACTTTGAAATTAAGGGGGGGGGGGTTACCTGTTTCAACATTTGTTTATTATCTGCAATATCAGCGACTATGGACAAAAACCAACAAGTGCCAGCTGAGCCTTGACCAATATCAAAACGTGTGGAGCCATCAGTAAAAAGCTTTGGATGGTCTACAAATTCCTGAGAATGAGAGTAGAAGAAAATCTGTCATGAATGGTATATTGTTAATTAACTCATGCAGAAAGAAATTGTACAAAATACTGCCATATGGTTCTTATCTTGAAAAAAATAAATAGCATGAGACTATTCATGGAAATGTATTTCAAGAATTTTGTACGAATGTTGCAGATGTTTTACAAGAAAATAGGCATCTAAAAAAAGCAAATAAATCTCAAAAGCTAAGAGCGTAAATATGTTTTTTAAAAATTAAAACACTTATTTACTTTATTGTGATAAATAAAAATAAATGTTGTACACTCATTTGTTCCAATAGAGTCTGTGCAGCAGAAGAGTGAAATTTAGAACAAGCTATATTCCTGAAGTAACATCAATTAATTTAATTTTTAGTTTCTAATCATTCAAATCTAATTTAATTAATTTTCTTTAGAAAATAAAAGGTTCATTGTTCAATTTTTTTTCAGATAAATATCATTTTTTATTAATTATTAAAAAGATAGATTTAAATGTGTGGGATATGAAAATAATAGATGTGGCCAAAAAAAGTAGCTCACTATGTTGAGAATCTAATATTTCCTAAATATTTTTATTATATGTAATTCTTTGAGAACCATTGACAAAAAAAAAAAAACAAAAAAAATCGATGAAAAATCCTAAATTGGTATAGTATATAAAAACACATTTTAGTGGGGCCTACTTTAGGTCTTTTCCAATCGATTTCATTATTGTCTTGAACAATGGCCATCTCCAAAGGAAACTCATCATCAACATATAGATGATCAGGGTTACCATAAGGCCTCTGGTCAGGTTCTTCATCAAGAAAATGTCTTCTGAAATCCAGAGTTTTTTCCATGAGGCCCACACTGTTTTTGTAGTATCCAACATTGTCTCTATAGCCATCATCATCAAAAGGTGTGTCATCTTCTTCATAAATAGGAGACCTGGGCCTTAACTTTTTGTTATCCTCTGCTTGGCTGCCATACAAATCATAGCCATGTTTTTTTTCCTTTTCTTTGCTAATTGCATCTATTTCATCTGTCTTAGAATAATCATGATCTGGATAATACCCCATTTGCTCATCATAACTGTGCCCTGTGTTTCTGGATAAGTTATGTTCTTTGTTAAAGTCTTGTCTTTCATCAAATGTATGAGTATTGTTATAATGCTCATTTCTGTTATTGTAACTGTCATCATGGTGTCTTCTTTGGTTTTTATGGTCATCCCTTGGAGTATACTTTTCACGACTTGCTTCATCAGAAGACTTTGAAGCTCCACAGCCCATCTTACTGGTTGAAGAAAAGAGAGTTTATAAATTACATACATTTCGAGATGATCATCCTATTCAATCATTTACAGCCTACATATATATTTTCATATTTAAAGAACATTATGCTTATCTAAGAATTCTTTTTTCAAAATACATTAAAACATGAACAGCCAAGGTTACCTGATTAAAGAAAACAAATAAGACTAAGACTGCTTTATTGATCCTTATTTGTTGTGTTTACAAGAACTCTTTTTTTTCAGTAAAACACCAACAACAACATTTTAAAAAAGAGAACAGATACATAAAACACTGAGAATTAAGTTATTTGATTGAGTTCTTTGAGAAAACATAAATAGGCAAGTAAACTTCCCAGTATGTTTTTTAAACATTTATACAAACAGTTTGTTTTTTTCTAAAACAATCATATAAATATTTTTATTAATTAATTGTTTTCTATTATACAAGCCAGAAAGAATGCACTTAGTATAATTTATAACAACAATTTATAATAAGCAGTGTTTCATATTATACAAGTTGAATGTATTGTATAACATGTAAAATTCACTTATAGAATGAGTGATTGACCCTTTACAAAACAATCAATTAGAAAATCATCAGTCATTGGAATTTTATAAGATATGATAAGATAATAGCATTAATCAATCTCTGTATTCTATGGTATATTGTTATCAGTTTATGCTGAAAATATTGAAAACCGCCTTTTTGACTGCCTGAGTGGACCACTTTGGGGGATGATTTTGAGTTTGTGTTTTCACATAAACTATTTTTGTAACCTTGTTAAATGAAGATAGAGCCTTTGTCAAATTATATAAGCATTTTTTTTCCTGTTACATTTTTTTCAGAAATTATAAAGGCCAAATCCATAGAGTACAATTATATATTTTATTGTTTCAGCTTAGGAGGCGCCGTGGCTGAGCGGTAAAGCGCTTGGCTTCCGAACCGGGGTTTGAATCCTGGTGAAGACTGGGATTTTTAATTTCTGGATCTTCGGGCACCTCTGAGTCCACCCAGCTCTAATGGGTACCTGACATTAATTAGGGAAAAGTAAAGGCGGTTGGTCATTGTGCTGGCCACATGACACCCTTGTTAACCGTAGGCCACAGAAACAGATGACCTTTACATCATCTGCCCTATAGACCACAAGGTCTGAAAGGGGAACTTTACTTTACTTTTTTTACTATTGTTTCAGCTAATTGATTTGTTTAATTCTATCTACATCTATATTGAAAAGGCAGCTGAAATTCCTTTTGGAAATTAGGAATTAGGAGCTATAGCTATAGGCTAGGCTGTAGACTATAGATATTAGCTAAATTTATCTATTTCGTTTTCCTAAATTATAAATAATTTCTTGAGCCATTGCCATTATGATTATCATAAGTTGATAAAGTCTAAAGTCATTCCTACAGCCTAATTATTAGGCTAAGGCTGCTGCAGATTATAGCAGATCTAGAATAATCTAGGTCTAGATCTAGATCTACATCCCACACATTGAAGAATTACATTGCAGATTTAGATATGTCTACTAGATCTTTGCCTGGAAGTTACTAGAACGAGATAGTTTTAGACAGTTAGTCTATAAAATAAAAAATATGATAAGATCATGATAGACATACCAAAAAGTTTGAAAAAGTACTAGATCTAGATTCTAGATATATATAAAATATAAAGAAGAAATAAAAATCTGTATCAAACAAATAACAAATGTGTCAGCAAATATAAAATACAGCAATTATTTTCTTATTTGAAACCATGATGAACATCGCAGTACTAGTCTAGCTGCTATAATGACAAAAAGAAAAAGGAGGAAAGTGTGTTAAAGTACAGAGTATATAGGCCTAATATAGATCTAAGATCAGTTTAATATATTATATAGTCAATAAGCCCCATTGAGAGCAGTGAAAGCGTACTTGGCAACAGGGTAAACATAAAAATAGAAGGCGTAAATTGTTTTGCGACTTTCGATTTGCACACTAATGGACTGTGAAGTAATAAAAATTAGAATATTGTTCTCCATTCAGATCTATGTGTCTATATCTAGTCTATATTAATTCAAAGTCGCGAAAAGTCTTTTTTATGTGAGATTTCGATGTAATAAACACTGTACTGTATAACGTCAGCCTCAGCCTCAGGTCTACCCGGTCACTGTTCAGTCACAGCGTGAGTGGTAGGACTACTCACTCTGACTCTGACCTGGTATAGATCTATATAGTCTATGGGCCTGGTATTCGAGCAATCACATCTTTAAAAGAAATGGCCCATATTTCAATAAAATATTGTTTACATTTTAATCAAATACAATTTTAACACTTAGGTTAAGTAGGTTAACAGGTTTAGTTAAATTGCAAATAGATATCATGCGTTCATGATTGTGATTGATTGAAGAAAAAAAAAAAAAAATTTAATCTGTGGGGAAAAAATCAAGCCGATAATAAACTGGGCTGCTGAAGTAAACACTTCTCCATGCGCACTTTTATTCCCCCCCCCCCCCCCCAATCCCGTAATTTTTCTCTGTGGTATATTAAAAATAAGGACGCGACTGCCGAAACTATCTTACATTCAGCAGCTGTTTTTAAACAATAATAAGCGAACAGCGGAAAAAAAAAAAAAATTGTCGTTCTTTGAGCCTATTGTTAGTCCTATCTCTAGATTCCAATTTATTTGAGATTAAATCTTAATCTAAACTAGAGTCTAGATCTATAATCTAGTAGACTCTATACTCAGTTAGATCTATAATGTTTGTTTATCATATGAATATTAACCTAACAAAGTAACATTACATTTTTGTCGGATTTTCTTAACGAGGTCACTAGCTTTGCAAGTTTACTGTTTAGTCAGTTATTCAGATCATGTGATGCGATCAGTAGCGATGTTTCAAGATTCTATTTCTAGAGTCTAGATTGAACTATTTTACTGTTATAAAATTTAAATATTTTAAAATATAGAGTATATTCTGTATTATATCTATATCTAGAATAATCTAGATCTTTATTTTCTAATATCGAATATATCTTATTATCTTAATCTACTCAATCAACTTTAATCAAGATCTAGTCATTCTAATGATTCTAGTAATACTAGTAATAGTCAGTAATACTAGATCTAGTATGCTAGTTAGATCTAGTAGTTCTAAAATTAGATCATATAATGATATATCATATATATGAAATAAATATAGATGTAGACAATGTCAATGTCACAATGTAGATCTAGATTCTAGATCTACATTTATTAGTATTACATTATAATTTATAATAATCATCATGTCATGATTATAATTATATATATACTTACTTATAAGATACTGTATATAGTATATACATTTAAATCTTCTAGTTTTATAAGAGTATATTATATATATATCTAAGTAATCATATAAATATAAAACTATTGAAAATGAAAGCCTAATGAGAAAGTAAATGTGTTCAGCATGAGAGACCTATTATTGAAAATTTTTATCTGAATATCATTGTATTTTATGTAACAGCATTGATGACAGGCATACAGGTGTATGTATGGGTTTATGGGTGTGACATGGCCTAAATAGTGCCAAAAACTCAAAATACAGGTGTGTGTGTGTGTATGCTGTCTGACCTTATTGGACCTGTGGGGGGAAAATTCATGAAAGACTGACTGACTTAGAGCTGTTGATAGCTTAGTTAGAGTGTTTGGTTGTTGCTATTAGAATGACTAATGTTTAAGGTGCATTGGCATAGCTTGGGTGGGGGGAGAATTTGAAAATCCCCCCAGGCCCCCACCAGAGGGGGGCCCCAAATGAGTGTTTTGTTACATTGAAAATTAAATATTATGCAAAATGCAGGGGCCCACAAAGAGGTCAAGCCCCCCAGGCTGGAAAATTCCTAGCTACGCCCCTGTTAAGGTGAACAGATATTTGGGGAACAAAAGCGATGACATATTATTAAGATGTCGAACCTAAAAGGAATAGGCTTAGATTTTTTTCAAGCAAGTTATATTGCTTTCATTGAATACATCAGAAAGTACACACACAATAATTAAATAATTTCAGGCTTCTTAAATGTTTTCAAAAATAGAACATCTTTCTGTGTGATCCATCTTAAAGCGTTTACCTGTCGAATAGGCTGCTTCTCTCTTAGAAATACCTGCACAATTTTTTCATTCTTCTTTTCATGTACACAGGATTTTAAAGAAGCTTTTGATTATGGTTGAGCACTTCTCTTGCGAAAAGAAATATGATTATGATGTCAAAGCAGTATAGAATTTAAATAGTCTCTCCACCGAAGGCTTCAGAGCTAACAAACTGTTTTTTTTTTTTTAAAGATTTCCTGTGAAGGATGGCACAAAGAATCGTATCATCAGGGGAAACAATTTCACTTTATTGTGGGTTCAAATCATCTGTGAACACTGTCAAAAACTGGGCAGCACTAGCCTGCTTCTTTACTTTGTTAATTTTATAGGGTCCAAACCTTTAGTAATGATTGTTTCACTTTTGATTCTTGTATATTTGTATTTTGGGACATTCATTTTTAAGTAATTTCAAAGTGTAGTTCATTGATTCAAAACAGTTATTATGGAAAACTGTATTATTGGCTAAAGTACATTTAGTGGCTGCAAATTGATCTATCAAATTCTGTATTTAAATGTTGAAGTACCTTAATTACGATCTGCATCTAGATGTTTGGTTTAATGCACATGTGCAACAGAAAACTGTGATCAACATTTCTAGCATCATTCTCCACAGCGGTTGTTGAAATACAAAAATACAAAATAATGTTTTCCTTTCTTAATATAACGTAGCTTACTTTTATGAATTATTTTAAAAGTGGTGTCTTTTTATAAAAAAAAAACAACAGCTTCTGTGATTAATTTTAAAAACAAAATAGTTTGCTTTCACAAAACAGAAGTCACAGTTGCACCTAAAATTTGCAAGCTACAAAACATGGCAAAGTTGAATTTCAATAGCTTTTCTAGTTTTTAACATGACAGATGGACAGACAGGCTACACAAAACTAATAGCTGCTTTTCCCCTTGCTGGGGCAACTAAAAATACATTTTCAGACTGAAACATCACACCCTTTTCTTTGTTTTCTTTCTTTATATAATATAGTGCATTTCTTTGTTTCTTCAGAATTTATTTTAAAAATCCCAACAATGCAAAAAGCAATAGCTTTAGATGGAAGCTGATCAGGTTCCTTTCAATGTTTCATTGCCGTTACTGGGAGTTGGAGCATTTACTCTGCTGCTCAGTTTCTGCTTTTGCTGTTATCTTTGGAGGTGAGTTTTTTTTTTTTTTTTAAAGGAATGTGATGAAAGGAAAAACAAAATTAAAGCTTATAAAATGTGTTAAAACTTTTAAACCTAGATACAGGATTTCAAAATTGTACGAGTGCTCACTATTTCTAAGAGCAATAATATAGAATTTTATATTTTAAAAAAAAAAAATTTTAGAGAACACAAAACATCAAATCAGGAATAAATGAACAGGGATGTAGCAAGGGAACACTGTATTACAACAATGATATTTTAGTTTTGTCGTCTGATAATCCATTTTATTCTTACTGTCCATAGAACACATTAGGGAAATATGAAACACCAGCCAGTTTTTGATATTTCAAAATGGAAGCATTTGAAATGAAGTATGGTGGGAAAACACATCAATCTACTTTTAGGACCCTTTTTTAAATCAATTTATTATTATTTTGATTATTTTATTGACAAATATATATCTATCTATTTAAATGCCTAATAATTTTAAAAAATCAGAAGCAGCAGACATTTATTTAATAAAACATAAAACAGGTCAAATACCCTTACCCCTAATAATGAAAAATCCATTTCTTACTGAAGATATCCAATAATTCACAATAATACTAAAAGAAAAATAAGATAAGAAATAAGATTTGAAAAAAAAAAGTAAAAACTTCCTTTTTTAAAAAAATATTCATATATAATAATTACATTTTTAAAAATATATTTGCCTATTAATAGGCTCCCAGAACACCACTACTCCTCGCCCATTTTATTAAAGAAAAGTCCCTATCATAATGCTTAATAGCAAAATTAGTCACTGTTATGTCATGAATGTTATCAAAGCTTGTTACTTAAACATATAGTTAAGTTAAGAAAATAAAACAAAACTTAACTTTTTCAAAATTTATTTTGGTCTATGAAACTTACTTAGCTGAGTAAATTCAGTTCTTCTTTGAACCAGTTGTTCAGATACAGTCATAGTACCAGTATCCAAAACACAGTCTTCAAATAATGCTTAAAATAAACCTACTATATCAAATTAATAAGAAATATTCATTCATTATTATTATTAAAATGTTTGAGTTTTAAATTTTCATGAATAACTCCCACCCACACAGTACTTTCCTAAAACAAATACTTACAAAACTGTATGAAAAAAATCATTTAGATTTAAACTTTCAAATTTAATTGCCCTAAGAATTGATTTGAAGGCACTGTGGCTGAGCGGTAAAGCACTTGGCTTCTGAACTGTGAGTCTGGGTTCGAACTCTGGTGATTTTTTATCTTTGGGCGCCTCTGAGTCCACCAAGCTATTATTAGTTGGGGAAAAGTAAAGTTGGTTGGTCGTAGTTCTGGCCACATGACTTACTCGTAACCATGGGCCACAGAAACACATGACCTTTACATCATCTGCCCCATAGATCTGAAAGTCTGAAAGGGAAACTTTACTTTCTTACTTTTAGGAATTGATTCTGATCATCATTTTATTTATTACCGAACATGGTATTTCATTTCACAGATTAAAAAAGGCTGGACAATATGAAGAAAAAGGCTATGTTGTTGTAAGTATAAAATAAAAGAAATCAAGTTACATTAATTTTCTCCTGTTTGTTCCTCGATAGTAAACTTGATTTTTGATACAGATAAGGTCAAGTTTTATTCGTAAAAATATGTATCTTTAGAACTTGTTTAAGGAGAAAATTTAGATTTGGAACTGATCAACTAAAGAATTGTCAGTGTTGCTGGTATGTGTGTAATGTTTGTAAAAGGGGGTGGGGGCTGAAAAGGGTTTCCATTTCAAAAAAATGTAGAAAAGAAAAGGGAAAGTTGTTTTTTTTAATTATTTTATCCTTAAATACTTAAACTGATGATTTAAAAAATCATTTTAAAAATTCTGATTCTCAAGATACTACTTACTTAGCAATTAATTTAATAGAATGTACCATTACATGGAGAGTTCACACTACTACAAATGTTATTTATTAATCAATGCTTCTTCTCTTCCTAGAAAAAATTTACATTCAGAGATAAGCACCAACAGAATGATGTAAGTATCTCCTTTCATTTGTGTGACAACACGCGGGCTTAATAGTTGGTCCATTCATAGGTTTTTAAAAAATATTATATTAGAAATAGTTTTCTGACCACTTGGTCCAAGTCCTGCTGTAATTATTACTACAAAAGAAAGAATGAAAACTGTCCTTGTCACAGCACAGCTCTAAAACTTCATATCTCTCTTACTTCCTTTCATTCCTTCTAACTTATTGGAGGGGCCCTGGCTCGTTCCCTGGTCAGGACTGTCCATTATTTCAATATATTTAATTCACCATTTTCTTTAATAAAACAATTTAGTCCCCAGAGCTCCCTTTATATATCAATAATTAATATAGAAAATTGTGTTTGGGGATGGGGTAACATTGTAATGCAGGCCATTCTATTAAAGGATGAAAAAGAAAAGTATTCCAAGTAAAATAAACATATGCCTACTATTTCTATCGTAACACAAGTATCTATATGCTAGCAGACTAGCTGATACATATTTACAACAGATTTTTATCAAATTATATAAATTTTTAATACTTTACTATTCGGGCTATGAATGGACATTTTTTAAAATAACTTAGCTATATTAATTTAAGTAAACTTTGAAGGATTATGGGCTTGACATGGCTTAAATGTACAGATGTGCCAAAAAACAAAAAGTATCAATATATGTGTATATATATATATATATATATATATATATATATATATATATATATATGCCACCTATTGATTAATACTACTTTTATGCAGTTATCTGTTGCAACCTCTGCCAAACACAGATCTAGATACTGTTTATGCCACTCACATTTCTTAGTGTCATGACACTGCCATCGTCACACACATGTATTGTTAGCTGCCACTAAGGTCTCAATTCAATCTACTACCAAACATATATCAGCACTGCCATTCACTTCCCAAAGCTCCTCTTCTTCTGCGCCACTTCTTTTGACTCCAGAGCTCTTGACCACCACCATCTCTTCTCATCAATTTATCAATGATATGTCTTTGCATCTCCACAACTCCAGAGTAGTGATTGTCTGTGTTTCAAACTAGGAGGTGAAGATTATATCCATTATCAAAGAAGATCAGAAAAAAAAAAATGTACTGCAAAGAAATGACTTCATAGCCATCTTAAAGTAGTTTGAAATAAGACCATAAAGGAGGTGCTTATTATTATAGCCTTGTCAGCTAGAAAGTTCTTAAAGATTCATTGTAATTCCCCAGAAGATAATCTACTAGTCACAAAAAATGAACTAAATGACGGAGTAAGGACACAAGCTGTAGAAATGTTAATTCTCATTCTATTGCACACTCTCGGTATTTTATTTAAGTATGAGTGCAAGAAAAATATTTTGATCTTTAACTCTTTCTAATTCCTTCTTGTTGAAAAGGTTTATGTTTTAATTATAATTCCTTATTTTATTTTTACAGACTTGTTCCGTTTGTTTGGAAGAATTTAAGAAAGGTGAAAAGATAGCAGTTTGTACTTGCCGGCATGGTTTCCATTCAAAGTAAGTTACTTACTACCTTAAGTCAATACTTACTTTAAGAATTGAACATAATGATGTATACTATATTTTCGTGAATATACCCTACTCAAAGCACAAAATAAGTAAAATCAAAATTGAACAACTCTCACCCTTTCAAACCACGCAAGTGCAAAGTGTGACCTGCTGTAAACTACTGGTACGTACTATCATGGATACTATTTTAAGAATAAAAGAGACAAATAACTGGGGAAAAAATGTTCTGATTTCAATATAAATGACATCTTAAAATTGAAACTCTTAGAAAATCACATGGTGCTTGGTAAACATTTGTTTTTCTTGGTGAGATCTTGCAGTGTTTCAATTGTAAAACAACAACACCACATTTTCATCACCAAAATAAGATCTTTTTATGAAACTGTGGCTGAGCAATACAATGATTGGCTTCTGAACTAGAGTTCCTGGTTTAACTCTTTGATTGCCATCTTAATTATAATAATTACCGGTAATTAAAATATTGATCAGCTATAGATTTATTACAAGCTAGATCTACCTTTTTTATGCTTAGTTTAAGTTTATTGTATTGAAATTTTTCACATGAAACCACACTAATTCAATATATCTACATGGTGGGAGAGATTTGAATTTATTTACAATAGTTTTATTATATTTAGATTCTGAGGCATTTTTTTTTACTTAATTATCTAGTACTGAGAAAATAAGTTAATTTGATTTGTTAAATTTTGATGTTAAAAAAACATTGATGATAGAAATACAAAACAATGTGTTTATAAAATCTTTTTTTAGACATTTATTTTTTATTCCTCACCATACTCAATATTTTATGTTTAAAAAAAAGAAAATATTTAGATTGTTGGATAGTATGTTGCTTTAGAACAGTAGACCAAAAAGCTAATTTTGTGAATTGTTTTTTTACACATCTGGGCTATTAAGACAATGTTGTGTTCAGATAGTTAAACTTCCTTATTCCAAAATAGTTTTCATTTATTATGTATGAATTCATTTTCTTACCTAATTCAGTAATTTTTATAAATGTACTATTAATCTTCAGGTGTCTAGAGCAGTGGCTTGAACACAAAAACAATTGTCCGTTATGCAAAGCACCGGTCCGCAACAGAATTGGAGAAAGAACAGTCTTGATAAGTCATGCCACAACATCATCAGTTTAATATCTTAAGGAAAAGATTCTGTGTTTAATTTTGCTTGTTGTTATATTCTTGAACCTACTGTGTAATATAGAACTGTCACCTCTATAATTTACAACTTAATATTCACATTTAGATCTGTCTATACTATTTCATAAATATTTTAATAATAATCTGATGCTATATTTTCATTCGATCTAAATTTCTTCACATTGTGATAGAATATATCTTGCCCCTGAATGTGCTAAAATCTTCTATGTTGTTGTTTGTTCCTTTTTTTTAATGTATACAAACAGATATTCAACTGTATGTTGTTTTTTTTTGTAAAATATAATCCATGTCCTAAATAAAAAAGAAATTTGTTGTAAACAGATTGACCTAACTGTGCAATGTGTTGATGTTGGATCATGACAAAGTGTTTCATGTGCTTTAATATTATTGTTATGTACATATACTTCTACACCTTTTTTTTTTGACATATATTTTATGCTGGAATTCTATAAACCATTGAAATTTATTTTTCCTAAAGGAATTTTTGTGAATGTTAGCATTGAGATTGAATGAAAATCTAGTCCTTTCAATGTTTCTAAATCTTATTTTGCATGTACCCTTTGAGTATCATTGTGATATGTGCTCCTTCTCCTTACATCAACATCCAGTCATCTCATATGTACACAAACACCTACATAAGCTGACAGTAGTACGGTGTAGGGGAAATTCTCTTTGAGTTGCTCTGGAGTTGATTCATGTCATTGATTATTTACTTCAGTCATTTACTGTTGGTCGCCTTAATGTAGCTAATACTCTCCAATGTTTTTATCATAGTGTAATATTGATTGAATTTTAGAAAATAATTTATATTGAAAATATTAATATTTAGGCCACAACGATGTACCAGTCCATATGTGAAGAAAATGATCATTACATTTTAAAAAAAAGATTTACACATTTTGAACATTTTTGTCTATTAAATATAGCTACATATGTTTGTTTTCTAGGCTCTATGCACTAAATGTGCTAAGTTTGGATTAACTACATCTAATTGTTTATGATAAAATACTAATTCTCTGTAATAAACCACTCTGCCATCTTGTTATAAAGCACTCTGCCACCCTTTTAAACCATGTTCTACTGGTGTTTAAAACTATGTGAAATTTAAAGAATATTTTATTGACTTAAAATCTCTTGGTGGTTAATTGCAGATTTGTTTTTTTTTTATGTAACATTTTATAATTAATATCTGAGTTGTACAGCTTTCAAAGAAATTTCTATTTCTCATGGTTCACACTTTGAAAAGAACAGATGTATGATTGTTACCTTAGGAGCCAAAAGTTGCATCTATCTAGTAACCTTTGTTTTCAATTTACTAAGACTTTCTGCAACATCAGCATTGTTTAAGTCTGTTTTACTAGATTAGTATTGTTTCATTAACTCTTTCAATAGGATGTTTTATCTAAAACAGCATATGTTGGCTTGCATTGCTCAACTATTATATTTATCATTTTTTAAGTTCGGGGTCGAATAATAAATTAATTTAATGCTAAGTCTTTTTGGTGACGCTGATGTATTTATGATATTAAAAGTCTTTTGGTTTGAATTATTATTTTATTACTTGACAGTATCTTAACTCATATGTATCAAATTGTTTGATATTCTTTAGATTTTTTTTTAAAAACGTATTTCTGTTTGTAGAAGCAGGCAGTGTTAAAGTGGGAGTGTTACATTTTGAATAACTATTGGGCTAATTAGTAATTTTTTTTTTCAAAAGGTTTTAAATATATACAGATATACCTTCATGCACACATTATTTTAAATGTCCGATCATTTGGTGTTACTTTTTATTTATTTTTTTCTCCTACTGAATTAATAAAAGTCCTGAAAATATTTTAGAACATGGTTTACATAAATAAATCACGTGATCAAACTAATGTGTTATTTTCTCTGGCACTAGTCTGCATCTTCCTTCCTCCACTTAAAAAGCTTTCCAGAACAATATGAACTCTAACTTTTGTTGAACTATTTCCCAGCAGCTTAAGCTCTGTGATCCAATCTGACCTACTTTGTTGAGTGAAGCATACCTTGATCACACATTGGTTGATGTTGCCATTGCTGGCATTTTTTTAGTTTTAATAACATTATATATAATCATTCAATGCCCCAATGAAAGCAAATATATTTGATTGGATGACTTCAGTTAAAAAAGATAGCTTATAATATGTATATCAATGTGTAATGGATAAAACACATGCAACATTTTTTTTTCTGTTTCTATAACTTTGAAAGTTGCAAATTCTCATACTGTGGACTAATGTTAACAGCTGTATGAACAAGGTTTATGGTAGTGAACAAGCTCCATATTTTATATTTACTTTTATTAGAACTTATTTAATTCAGGTTGTTTTTACTTTAACAAAAAATGTTTTTTCCATTATCTTGTGCTTTTGATAATGCTTTGATTAGTTGATTGTTTGTGATATAATCAGTATCATTTCTATTTTTATAATTTTCTTCAAATTCTCTTTAGCACCCAGTAACTGTTTTTTTAAAGGAACATGTACAAGTGAGACATTTAGTTCTGGGAAAGTCTGAGCATTTTTGTGTACACAAGCATTTTGTTGTTTTTACTTGATGTATTTTTTAATGTGTACAGAATCTTGTTTTCACATTTGCCAGTATTTTGTCAGATATAGAACTAAAAAAAAAAAAATGGGTAACTTTATTTATTGTCTACTGTTTGTTTTTAACCATTTTGTTATAAGGAGAAAACAAAGCTTGCATCAGCAATAAAAGATATACATACATATAATACAAGATTTGTACGTATTGTTTCAAGCGTGCAGTTGACTAATATAGATAAATATCTAGATATGGCTCCTTCTGTATCGGATGAGTCACTGGCTTTGGTTTCGTCTTGAGAGGGAAAGAATCTGGAGTGACTACTTAAGCCAGTTCTGGAGCGGCAGAGTTTGCCACAGTTCGTGCATGTATATATTCATCTGTCCTAGGGCTGGCTGACAGGGCAGCTTTCTTTAGACTGATGCATACATATATAGCGTTCAATACTAGGTAGAAAATGATGTATCAACACATACACACACAAATATATATACTTACATACAGTGCTTTTGTTGATGCGTTAGCTGTATATATCAGGAGGATTAGAGAAATAAGAAATACTTTCATGAATCTATGCTGGGAAAATACGCTGTTATTAGTTCCTGTACGAAATGGGCGACAAGTCAGACTACTCTAACTACCGAGGCATCACATTTCTGTCAGTAGCAGGAATATCTTTGCACGTGCTGCTTGACCGACTGACTCTTTAATGGACGACGTGTTGAGAGTCAATGTGCCTTTAGGGCAGGTAGAGGTACAGCTGACATGAGATTTGTTTTCAAAGTACAAGAAAAATGCAGAATCTGCACCTAAACGTTACCTTTGTGGATCTAACCAAGGCTTTCGAGTTGGTCATAGCGATAGCTTATGGAAGAATTTATCCTTTCTGGAATGTCTACCTAGTTTCCTAACCATTCTAGAGCAGCTTTATGTGGGACAAAAAAGACCAAATTAGAATGACGTAAAGCAGCGCTGTGTACTATCCCCTACTCTGTTCGCTCTCCTCTTTGGCGTAATATTGGGTCAAATGATACCGCGTTTGCAGAAAGGCATCTACGTCAGGTTCCGCTTAGATGGGAATATGTTCATTTAAGACACCTACTGTCCCATATGAAAACAAAGGGAAAATTCGTGATGGAACTTCTCTGTGCCGAGGATTGGGCCCTGCCTGCTTACACTGAACATAAGCGCTAGCTCGCGGTCAACGAATTAGGGCACGCTGCCGCTTCTTTTGATTTAACAATAAACCTAGGAAAACAGAAGTAATGTTTCAGAAGTTACCCAATAAAATCTACTCAGCCCCAAAGATCACCGTGAATACAACCCCGAACGTGGTGGGCCACTATACATATCTGGAAAGCACAGTATCAAATGACGCATCACTTGAGAAGTTGATAGCCAGTATTGCTATTTGGACGCCTTCAAGCGAGAGTGAGGCTGAAGAAATCGCCGCATCTGTAAAAATCAGTGTTTACCAGGCAGTTGTTCTCTCAACCCCTCTATATGTATCTGAGACATGGTATCATACAGAAAGTAATACTTCTTAAACGCTTTCACTAAAAATGTCTGTGCTCCATCTTGAACATACGATGACAAGACCGCACCACAAATAGCTAATGTTCTTTCGAACGCCGGTATGGACAGTACAGTGGAAGTGCTTATAGTTCCACAGCTACGCTGGGCAGGGCAAGTAACCCGCATTAGGGACGACAATATGTTAAAGGTATTTTGTGTCTGTGTGTGAGATGAACGGTGATCGGCGCAACAGAGCTGCCCCCTCCCCCCCCCCCCCCCCCCCCCGGAAACGCTTTAAAGACCAGATTAGGCGCCAACTTCTTTAACTGACATCGAAGACCACTGACAGCAAGCTCCAACTAGCTTCTAGTGATTTTCATACAATGCGGAAAAAGTATAAACAGCTAGTTTTTTTGTCGGATCCGGTGTACAAAAAAGAATTGTGGTTCAGCTGTTTTGTTGTTGTTGTTGTTTAAATATGATTAATTTTTGTCCCTTTGAGCTCCTTAGAATCAAATTATGTAAGCTTCCCTATTTCAAGCAAAAAAAAAAAGTTTTAATATGGAGATAGCATTAGTCTTTTTCTCTATGACTTAAAACTTATTTAAAAACAAACTATCAGTAAAAACAAAAAGTATAGTCGATCATCTTCTACACTTTTAGATCTAGCTCAAATTATACCTCAATTATTAGTATTATCGTTTAGTTAGCAACAAATGAAGTTTTATTTAGCGACCTTGACATTGCTAAGCTTAGGGTGAACATCTCCAAAATTGGATATTTCCAGACATGTCGGACAAACTATAAGCTTTTTGGTGTAACCGGTGTATTGCTGAAGTGTTCATTAACAATGGTTTGTGTTATAGGATTGTTTCGTGTACTTTTTAGTCAGTGTAGTCTCACATTTTCTAAACTCTTCCATTTATAGCTTTTATTTAGCTGCTAGTATTGAAATTCAATTTAGCGACCTTGACATTGTTTAGTTTATCGTGAAAATCTCCAATTAGCCCTAAATGTAGATAACTCCCCAAAAAGTAGACATTCGCTTTTTCATTCTATAGAACATAAGCCTGTCAACTTTTGTGTTCGTGCGTTGTGTAAATATTTACATAATGTGACATTCTTGATGGCACGTTTTTTTTTGTGTGATCTATGACGTCAGATTGCAACCAGGTCGTGATGGTGTTTACAGCGAACATCTTCATTTTGTCTTTCTTGATAAGTCCAACGTCATTTATCTTCCCTTGATAAGTATTCCATCTTATTGATTCCCAAGCCCACGTGCTAGGACTGTTTATTAGCTGCACTTACACGCTACTCTCGTCACTAATTCCATTCCACTGTTATATTCAGACAGATCCACACCACATTTGTGTATAAACAGAGACATTCGCACTCAAACGTTATGTTTAATTAAAAACTAATGTAGTCACTGCAGGCTAATTAGAATTTCTCGAATCACCGCATGCTAATTGTAATTTCTCGTTAAATTTTGTAAAAAGCATGGCAGCGAGACATAATTAGAAACATTAAGACGGATGAAGGGAGATAACTGGATGTTTACGTACTGCTTTGAGCAGAAGATGTAATTTAATACAAAACCTACCTAATTACTGTAGAAGGGCGGTAGATATTTTATACGAATGACACATTTAAGGCTACATTGCTATCTTGAAAGAGGTTACCAAACGTCCGGCAAAAGGCGGATACGTCCTCCTTTTTTTTGGCGGGGGCCCTTGTTTTACGTCCGGCAGGCATTAGCTAAAAGTGCGAAAAAAATTAATTCGCATTTGCCTAAACCAAAAGTTAAACCATATGAGTTAATTTACAAATATATTTTTTCTCAAAATATTGTTACGAATCTCACTATGCAGGCTCTCTGCAAACTGCACCATACACCGCCAACTTAAAGAACTTGACAACTCAGGGCTCCAAAGTAACGTAACACTTTAATAGTTGAATAAATAACAGCCAATACTGTACAATTGGCAACACGTACACTGTACAAATATCTCTCCGATAACACCGTTCCGAGGTATCAACTCTTGCACTGGCCTCTCCGTCTCGTTCCGGGCTTGCACTGGGTTCGACAGTTCAGGACTGACTTTACACACTAGGTTCGTTGTGTTGGACTCGATCTCAGACTAAGATCAAGACGCCGTTCGTCTCAACTGTACTTGACAGTACTCCGCACTGAACCGTCGTAATGCTCCGTACAGAACCACACCGTTGAACTGTGCTGTAGTCGACTGGACTGTATTGAATCCCGCTGTAGTGGACCTTCTGTCGTGAACCCTCTCTCGTGAACCTTCTCTCGTGAACCGTGCTGTATTGAGCCCCTTTTCTCCACCGTCTTGACTGCGACACCTCCGCTCTTATATAGGGTCCCTACTGGCCTTCTCGAACCGGACAGAACGCCGCTCGACGTTTCTAGGTGGTCAGATGACTACAACTCTCGTGACGCTCCTGAGCTTTGTTCACGACGGCGATCCTTCCCGAACCGTCCTGTTGACACTCGACTCGGCTGACCGTCGTAACTCGTCACGGTTGACCGCTCGTCTAGCGCTGGCCTGGGGCGATTTGCGTCGGCTGACTACACACACACCACAACCCCCATTTGTGCCACCACCAGGTTTATAACAATATTAAAAACAACAGGGCTAAAATCTCTTACTCATTATTGACATCATTGGTGATCAATCCTTACAATGAACCGAGCCATCACTTCCTTATGAATGTACAACCACCAGTTGACATCGCTGACATCTCTCTCTCTCTCTCTCTTTTGGATCTGATCTCTTATACAATTTTCATGTCGCAATTTTATTGGACAATATTTTTCACTAAATTTTATCTCTACAATATTCATACCAGAATTCCTGATTGAATTTTACAATTCTAAGATATTTCCAAACAGTAAAATATAAGTTTAAATTAAAACAGATTGCCTTTCTTGATTTTACCTGTGTCTTTCTTTTACCCCCACCCCCATCCCCAGTACCTCTTCCTCATCTGTACACATTTCGAGAGTAAGTTTTTAGTTCAGTCATTTATCTTCGTCTGAAGTGGCCCAACATTGTCCCACACCACGTGACCAAACATTTTCGGGGAAAGGGGAAGTTCTAAATAAGCACCTTTCCATCAAGCGACTTTCTAACTATCAAACTGGTAGTCTGTCTTGACACTTAGTGACCTGGTCACTGCTTCAGAAGGTCTAGACTTTCCAGGTGTTAATCAGAGCTACAGATCAAGGTATGTTGATGTGGATTAGGAACTAGCTTTGCTAACCATAAAACAAATATTCTAAACTAGGCCTATATGTTGAAAGTATTATAACCCAAAATCTAATTTTTTCAATTGAATTTTGTTCTTCATACTTGTTTTAAGAGTTGAGTCTAAGACTTGAAACTCTAGGTCTATGGAAACTTGCCTCCAATTGTGTGACAATTTTGTACATTATTAACTTAAATGTACTGCTTAAAATTTAAATTTTGTACATTATTAACTTAAATGTACTGCTTAAAATTTAAATTTTGTACATTATTAACTTAAATGTACTGCTTAAAATTTAAAGTGTTATTTTTCAAATATTGTGAGTTTAAGAGTTTCACCGAAAAAAAAACCTAATGTAAGGCCAATGTGCTTAATACGCTTGGCTTGGGGCGTGGCTACCTATCAAGGGGGCTCAAGTTCAAAACCCGACTCAAGCAGAGTAGTGTTTGCAAAATGCCTAAAAGCATGAAAATATTTCAAGATTTTTCATTTTATAGAAATAAAAAAAAAAAATAAATTTCTTAACAAAATTGTATTATCGATTTTATTGTTGTACTTCATAGAAATATATTAATATTTAATACGGTATATCTTGTTTTGTAACTTTATAGACTTAAAATGTGAGAGCAAATATTGTCAATTATTTTAAAAATATAACATTTTAAAAATCATATTAAAAAACAGAACGTCCGTCATGGCAACCACAAAAGTTACACAGAATTTCCTGTTTTTTCCACTTAATCGGGTGTATCAACTAATCAGTTTTCATATATTTCTGATCTATGTTAAAAAAAAAGATTTAAGTAATCCTCCCTAATAAATAATGAATACTAAATAATAAATAATGAATACTGTTTGAATATTTTATTAAGTGAGAGTTTCATATATTTTTGAAATTACAAAAAACTGGTGGTGTGGTATGCACCGCTTAACTGTCGTCCTTGTGGTCCCTTGTTTGAACCTTGCACACCATCCCCCACCCCCCTCCGCGGGAGGTTTGGTCTAGGATGTAATAATCTTCAATTCTGAAAGAACATCCGAAACATTTCAAACATGCATAACAAATTTAATTGATATCTTTTTGTTCAATGGCTTGTAAATCAGATGATATTAAATTGGATGTTCTTTTTTTTTTTTACAAAGCTTTTATTAACTCACTCCGTCTGTCTGTCTGGTACAAATTTTGTACACGCTATTTCTCCCACTTCACATTATCGGATCAAGTTGAAAGATCAAAACATAAAACAATGCATACATCATTTAACTTCAAAGTAGAAAACATAAAGTGCTTCATTTCAATGGAAGAGGTAGCCTATACATATTTTAATGAAGTTCTAGGAGCTAGAAATTTGTGACTAATTATCAAAGATTAGACATGTCACTTCAAGCTCAGTACAAGAACTGTTTCTTGAAGTCGATCTGTATAACTCTTACGGAGGGAGGGAAGCAACTCTGTAACCCCGTCCTCTGCTAAACATAACTAAACACAAATCCAGGTAGACACTTGAGACATAACTAAACACAAATCCAGGTAGACACTTTGAGACATAACTAAACACAAATCCAGGTAGACACTTTGAGACATAACTAAACACAAATCCAGGTAGACACTTTGAGACATAACTAAACACAAATCCAGGTAGACACTTGAGACATAACTAAACACAAATCCAGGTCAACACTTGAGACATAACTAAACACAAATCCAGGTATTCACTTGAGACGATATAAGTGAATGACCTTTGATTCGTAAGAGCTTTAAATCATTAAGTTTCCTAAATAGTGTTGTTGATCGATATTTATTTGATCAATCTCAATAACATTGATAACGTAGCCTCTCAATAACATTGATAACGTAGCCTCTCAATAACATTGATAACGTAGCCTCTCAATAACATTGATAACGTAGCCTCTCAATAGCAATGAAGGATAATACCAACTGTGTCTATAAGGACAATAATTATAATAGGTCACCGTACATCTTACAAACTCATTAATTTCTCTGATGGCAAGATTCCTCGTGCTCCACTCTCTGTAGCACATTTTTTAGCGGCCCCCGAAAGGGGAAAAGACGCTATTAGTTTTGTGTGAAATGTCTGTCCGTATGTCCGTCCCTATTAGATCTCGTAAACTAGAAAAGATAGTGAAAATCCGACATCATAATATTTTAGTCCATTCAAAGTTCTATCATATTTTTTAACACTTTTATGCAAATGGTTTTTAGACTTTTTGTTTAAAAAATTATTATTTTTTTTTACATTTATATTGCTGCGTTATGTAAGTTCTGACCTACTAACTACTACATTTAACCAAAAAAATATGTTTACTTTTTTTTAAGAGAAAAAAATCTATTTAGTATGCATATAAGTTGGACATAATTTAAAACAACAATTAATAAGTAGGTGTTCATATTATCGCGTGAACCGCAGTCAGATATCCCACAATACAACACTCAACTATAGGATTTTTTTTTTTTTACGGAAATGTTTTATTTTTTTATTTTTTTTTAGGATTTGAATTAGAGATTGACCCTTTACAAAACAATTAGATCAATTAGCTATTCATTATAAGACATCAGTTAGGCTAGGCTCGCATTTAACTTCACTTTCACCTATCCTTTGGTCTGCTGGACCACTTGGGCACCACACGAGATCTATCAGCCTTCTTTCTCCATTCTCATGTCATTGGTCTTTGATATAATTTAATTCTGATGTTCTTTCTGAAAATATTGATACCTGCCTTTTTACCTGCCTGGGTGGACCACTTCGGGGGCCGATTTTGAGTTTGTGTTTCCACACAAACTGTCTTTGTAACCTTGTTTTTACTATTCTTCTGATTGGATTGCCAACTCTACATAGTTCAGGAATCAGGGTGGAACCTGGACACTGGACAGGTATTTCGAAAACGGCTCTAACGATTTTCCTAGAAATTTGACAGTTTATGTATATCTTTGAGGAAAAAAGAAACTACCTTATTGGCAACGGTGAAAACAATGGTTTGACTGTTATACTTATGTACAATATAATCATATTAAAATTTACTTTTGTCTCATGACTTGAACACGGCTCAGAGGAACTTCCCGCACTCCACTCAAATGTTTCTTTGGATTCAGTCAAGAGTTGAATTAATAAATAGACGTCATGAACATTTTGCCTTATATAGAATTCATTTTCTTATCTTCTTATCTTATGAAATACAGACGTTGCTTCAAAATAGAAGATGATTACGTCCTGCGCGTGTTCCTAGGTTAATCTAGTCATGCATGCTAACCAATCATTGGTCATTAGTTTTCATTAGCTAGACCAGGGGTCGGCAACCTTTTGTGTTGAAAGAGCCAAAAATTACAATTTACCAAATTTAAAGTTTTTAAAGAGCCACACATTTTTTCTTGCCAACAATAAATAGTACTAGCTCAAACTATTTTCTAGTTACAAAAACAAAAAAACGAATCTATTAATTCATACATACGTGTTTTCTTACAACAAATTTGGTTTTGCAAAGTTTGGACACATTTGGCTCAGAACTTATTTTTAGTTTCAAACACGACTCTAAATTTTCGATTGTTAGTTGGCTTGTTACTTTAGTTTTAATTATATTCATACAAAAAAAAACAACACTTGCTCGCACGAATATGTCGATCCAAAGATAGTCAGTACTTCAAATGCCTACTTCACCTCACTGTAGCATTCTGAAGACTATTCCATGCGTCGAATATAGGCTAAGTGCCTCAGCTCGAGACATTTCTTTTAAAGTTGTCACTTTTGTTGCGTAACATTCATACATTTCTGGACCTCCAACTTTTCCATTTCCACTCCACAAAGCTTTACTTTTTAAATCGATCAATTAAATTTCTAGAGATCCAGTATCAATTCCAAATGGCTCAATGTGGATTTTGTTACTATTTGTGTTGAGATGATTTACCAGGAATGTTAAAATGGTTTTGTTGGTTTTGAATTGCTCAAATCTGTCAAGAAATTCATCTTTGAATCTTTTGTTACTGTGCTGATGTAATTCATGTCACTTATTTTATCGCAATACTGATTTAGACATTTTGCTCCGAAGAATCGTTGTTGCTTTTTTTTTTCCTGTCATACTTCTGGCTCCATCAATTGCTGTTTAAACGCTTCTATTTAACTCGATCTTAATGTGTTCAAGGCTTTTTTGCACGGCATTCGCTCTATCGTCCCCTCTAGTTTGTCATGAGAGTAGTAATCCTAGAAGATCTTTTGGACCTTGGGAAGACATACACCTGACAAAATGGGCAACTTGTGCCGTGTCTTTTATGTCGCAAGACTAGCAAGTGATAAGGCAGAAGAAAGTTGAATATCTTCCACCTGCAAATATGTTACATTTGAAGATATTTTAGCTACTCTATCTTGTACTGTTTTAGCGGATAGTGGCAAATCTTTCGGATTTTTTCCCCCAAGGTTTCTGTTGTTTTTTTTTAAATCACGAAACAGTTCTTCAGACGCACGTAGGAAGCAGTCTTTGAAAATGGTTTGCCTTTTTGTGCAATTTCTATTGGTACCGCAAATCTTGCCAAATTAGCATTACTTGTAGATTGCTTCTAGCTTTGAGAAGATAATTCGCTTCTAAATCATTTACTTGAGACAACAAAGTATACGTCACAGACAAAGCACGTGGTGAAGATGCGTTTCGTCTTGCGTTGAATTAAAACCTACATTGAAACACCCGACGACGGCATCCTTCGAGAGCTTCTGACGACAGTGTCGACGCTTGTAATGGGGGGGGGGGGTTAGGCTGCCTAAATCCTCGTTAAACGATACAGAACTATTTTAATACATGTTTCGATAAAATAAATAATATTTGCGTATGGAACTAAAGAGACGCAGCTTCACATCCAAAGAGCCGCATGTGACTCGCGAGCCGCAGGTTGCCGACCCCGGAGCTAGACTGTTAGTCGAAGAACTTTAATGTGCACAGCTCACTGCAAGGGAACAATAAGACAGCATCACAAGAAAGAAAGAAAATGAGAAGTTATAAAGACCTTCGACTGCATCATAAAGGAGGAATGGATTTGAAAAAAACAACATTTTTTTTAATGTTTCTGCAGAAAACTTACATGAATTTAACAGAATCTTTTATTCTGAATTAAAAAAAAAATATTAAAGAATTAAGAAAGTGAGTTCAACATTAGGTTACCAAGTCACTAATTAAATTAATTAATTTTAGCGTTCTCGTAACGCGAGTGTTTTGCATGATATATAATATTAGCTGCAATAAATTACTTTTCACACAAATTAAAACAATTATAGACCATTTTTTCTCCAGATAAGGGGAAAGAGGGACTTTTTAATAGTTTGTTTTAGGTTGCATGTACTCTATAGTTAGATATACAGGCCTTCTGTGTATATGTATGTTTATATATAGTCCCACATCTTCTTGGCCACACCTTATGTCTCGTGTCATGCTGTTGTACATTTTAATGAACTAACGTTTACTAAACTTTCTGTTCAAGAGAACGCGCCAAAGGCAGCGACTCACATTTGTTTCAACAGTGAGGATCATCAAAGGAGAGTTGTTGGAACTGCCTCATCCTCTTGTGTTCTAAAGACCCCTCACTTTCTCTTTCACCTCAACGTACCTGGCAGAAGAGTTGGATCCTCATCCTCTCTCCTCCCTGGCCACCGACTCTACTCCTCATATTCTATGCTAATGTATTCGATTGTATTTTCTTAGTTCTACTTACGAAACATTCTTCCCCTTCTCCATCCCCCCCCCCTTTTTCACCTAATGTCCCGTCTCATAAAACATCGCCATGTTACATTGTTACGGCACCCAGACAGGTAAACAGGTAAATAACGCTTTTGAGTGAAGTGTAAACAACAAATCCATCATGCTCTGAAGTAAATATCTGGTAAGGTCACCGCTTTGCTAGTGGTGGTTATACAACATTCTGTTCTCATATCCAACACATTTCTGACTTTGACAGATGAAGACATCTCAAGTTGCTTTGGTTGTCATCGTCAGCCTGTCTTTGATTCTGACTGCTAACGGTAAGTCAGAGATAAGGTAAAGTGGGTCTAGTAATGCTAAAGATAGAGCCCTTAAATGATTAACTTACCTTGGGATGAGGTTGGTATTGTTCATTCTAGCATCCTATGTCTCAATTAGCTAGATTATGATTCTTTTACCCAACGACAACATCTGATGTTTTGAACCCGATTATCTGTGTTTGGGTGAAGCCTGGATAAACAAACCTTTATTCATTTAAAATATTTAAGTAATATAAAAGGTATTGTTGTGAACTGCTGACATAGGTTTCATGGACAAACAAGGCAATTATTGCAAAAACACACCATTTGTAAGCCTCTATGCACTAAAGGCTCCGTACTGGGGTTAATCCGTTATAGCACTGTTCAGATATCTGCCAGTGTTCTGTAGGGTTTACCTGTCTTCATAAAGGGCAAGACACCGCATGCATCAGTCCCCTGTTCCAAGACTATTCGTATCATCGAAAGTGTTTCTGAACACCCTGAAATCGCCAATCGTAAAGGATGTGTTCTACTGTCTCGTCTTCCGTGTGACAGTGTCGACATCTGGGATCGTGATTCTTTCGGATCCTAGCGAATTAGGCCTCTATCGGACTGTGCCCAGTGCGGAATCGTGCCAAAATTGCCTAATCCTTTCTGTCTAACTGCCACCATTCGTCCTTCCTGTTTGGGCGTTTGAGAACCTTCCAGACTTCCCGTCCTGTGCTACATTGGGTCCCAGCTCTCGTACTACTTGGACTGAATCCATTCACTATTTACATTTGGTGACATAAACATTATTTCTCTTTAACAACATCCTATCAATACAGGTATCAGCCTACTGTGTGCATGTGTAACTGTGATCTGCTCTACACCAACATACGTGGTGGGGGAAAAAACTATAAATAGTTGTTTTGGTGTATCCGGTGCACGAAATACAGGAAATGTTGACGAGCAGTGTTTTGTTTAAAGTAAAGGATCAATTCTGTTCTCTTTTTAGCAGTGCAAAGTTTTTCTAAGCTCTTCAGTTTGTTGTACAAAATGATTTCACTGTGAAATATAGGCTAGTGCATTCAATGTCCGGTAGCGGAAACTTTGTATTTTAGCTCAAGATTTTTAGATTTAGTTAGTAACGTTTAAATTTGATTTAGCATCCTTGAGTTTATTGTGAACATCTCTAATTGAACTTTTGTTTTTATTTTATGGTAATTTAAATTGCACTATTAATTTTACTCTTATAAACTCCATGAATTTTTTTTTTGTTAGCGCAATTCAACGAAGGATTCTTTCCCATGATGATGATGATGAGTCCTCAGATGATGGGTCAAGGGAGTATGCTCCCTTATCTCATGATGTATAGCGGTAATGACCAAGCAAGGAGTATCTTCCCCTTCTTATTTATGTCCAGAATGTTCTCTGGAGCCGGAACTATGTAAACAAAGACTTCTGGGAGATGGAATCATGTAGCTGACACACAATGAACATTTTAAAGACATTGCTAACTTATAATCTGAGATTTGTAGCTACTCGTGGCCTAAGGTGGTTTGTGGTCATTCTACGAGCCTGAGGCACGGGAGAAACTGAATTCCTTGCATAAATATTGTATAGTCTTTTTGAACGAAATATTAATTAAATATTAAAACTGGAATGACTTTCTTGTTCGTAGTCCATTCAGTGCTAGATTTATCTGTAGGCAACATAAGCTCTTGCTAGAATGGCCCCAAAACTCTTTTCAGGGATAGTTGCAATCATTTTGAAGAAAGAGCACACAAAAATGCCCTTTGTTGATTACAAGAGGCCTCGTATCACAAATAGCTTTGGGACTTATCAAGTTTGAATCCGGTCCTGGGTAAAATGTTAATATGTTTTATTTATATACG
This sequence comes from Biomphalaria glabrata, assembly GCF_947242115.1. NCBI lineage: Eukaryota > Metazoa > Mollusca > Gastropoda > Planorbidae > Biomphalaria > Biomphalaria glabrata. The sequence goes on from NC_074711.1 coordinate 53,830,085, forward strand.
AAAAATAATTAGCATTTTAAACGTTTTCCAATGGGAATCAAAGGATGACGTCAAAATTGCAGTACAGACATTCTGAAAACGTAGGAATAAAGTGTTTTTCTATTTACTAAGGCCACAGATTTATGAAAGAGTAGACTTACTAGACTTACTACCATATCGGTATATCAAGACCACATTCACGGGCGTGTATGTGCGAAACGATTCTTATAGGGTAGAGAGGCTAAGTGCGCTTGAACTTGGCTTGGCTTGGCTACCTAGAAGGGGGCTCGAGGTTTGACACCCGACTCGGACAGATTTGTGTTTACTGAGCGCCTAAAGGCAGCATTGAAAACCAACTCCTAGATACCCCCTCCCCCCCCCCCCCCACTGGTCCACAAATGAGATTGGCCCAAAAGCGCTCTGAGCATGCTATAAGCTAAAAGCTATAATAATAATAATAATAATAATAGAGTCGGTATCAAGATGTTTGTAAATGTGTGACTGTACGTGTCGGTATGTAATTAAATGAGTGTGCGTATCAGTATCAATAATATGTGTGTATCGGTATATAGATGTTTATAGATGTTTATAATTGTGTGTGTTTGTTAATATCAAGATGATTGCAAATGTGTTTGTGTGTTAATATCAAAATGTTTGTGTGTGTGTTTAGGGCGCTTTCTTCGAAGGGACACTATCAATACTAAATGTCAGTACGTAGGTTCCTCTTCTTCGTTGTCAAAGAAATAAAATAATAATCTTCACTCTCCACACGGACATTTGTCTTACAATTGGAGTATTACACCCAACAGAAACATGCATAACTATAGAAAACAAATCCACATTAACATCAGATTCACTCATAAGTTATATGTGAAATGTTTATATTTGATAGTTATCATGGCAGTACAAACAGAAGAATTATTGTGTCTTTGTATTTGGTGTCTTGTATTTACTTTGTGATGGTAAAATCACTAAATCCTGACCCGGAAGGAGTTTTTTTTTAATTTCAAAAATCATTTTAGATTTCTTATGAATGTTTCTTTCAAACATTTGCCCAAAATGTTTTTTTTTTAAACAATGACCTAACTAGAAACATTTAGGATTTTATAAAGTTTATTTTTATTTTTAATGTTCAAATTGCAAGGCAGTGATATTGAAACTTAAAATACAGCAGATGTGAGCATGATTAAAGATTGCCAAGGTCTTTTCGCTAATATTAAAAGAGGACATTTTTCTATGTAATCGTAATCTTTGTTGCCCCTTCTTTTTTTTGCTGATATAATCAATATTTGCTGTAAAATGTCATTTATTGTCTTAGTACCGAGGTATTTAAAAAAAATTGCTACTCTCTTGGGATCCCTGTTTAAAGTTCCCTGTTTAAAGTTCTGACCACGCCCCTGAACAAAAGTACATATTTTTGGACAAATGCTAAAAAGAATCAGATCCTGGTTGAAGGATGACACATTTGTTTGGCCACTTACCTGGCAGGTCAGTCCTTATTTATGAGGTCATTGTACGACAGCAGTCATCCGTCACTAGTTACTTAAAAGTCAAGTCTCGTAGAAAGAATGTAACAGATCTAGTCGGATTCTGATGGATTAATAGTGGATTTGAACATTTTTAACCACTGTTCATTTCCCTCTCAGTAGGGCATAAAGGTTGACAGGTCAGCGTAAGAGAGCAAAACAAGATTCAAACCCAAGCCATTCAATTGGAAAGCTCAGCAACACATTTCTCTACTTGTTTTAGAGTCTCTCCATGTTTATATCACACTTGATGTAATAACGATATATAGAGTGAAATACTGCTCAGATGTGTCAGGCATGTTTATACGCAGCAGCAAGCACTGAGTTGTTTATAGAGGTAACTAAAGTATATATTCACTAGCAGATACTCGTACTAAGCTTAACTCTTAAAACTTTTAACAAAACGGTCCGTACTACAACCCTCCGAACAGTATTTCGGAATACTATTCAGAGTTGTATAACTTTGAAATCTCAGGAGATACAGAGATACTAAATGTCCCGGCAGTCTCCAACATTGACGACTATCCGATTCTTCGCTCGGAAGTAGCAGCAGCTGTAAAAGCCCTGAAATAGGGAAAATCGGCCTGAGTTGACAACATTCCTGGTGAACTTCTACAGGCAGGAGGAAAAACCATGATAAACGCACTCTATACGATTTGCAACAAGATCTGGCAATCAGGAGAATGACCCAAACCCTGGACCCAATCACTCATCATAACCCTTCCAAAGAAAGGCAACTTACAACTCTGTCAAAACTATCGCACTATCAGCCTCATAAGCCTTCCCAGCAAAGTTCTGTTAAAAATTATATTAAACCGGCTAAAACCGATAGCAGACAACATCATATCAGAAGAACAAGCAGGTTTTAGACAAGGTCGCAGCACAACAGAACAAATCCTAAACCTCAGAATACTCTGTGAAAAATATCTCCAACAAAAAGAGAATCTTTTCCATGTCTTTTTTTTTATTTCAAGAAAGCTTTCGATCGAGTATGGCACGGGGCACTCTGGGCGACAATGGAAAAGTGCAACATCAATAAAAACATAATCAAAGTTATCTAGAACCTCTACAAGGATGCCACCAGTGTTGTGTACTTCAACAATAATATTGGGGACTTGTTCAAAACCATAGTTGGAGTAAGACAAGGCTGCCTACTTTCACCAACACTCTTCAATATCTTTCTTGAAAGGATAATGGAAGATGCTCTCAAGGGCTATGACGGTACTGTTAGCATTGGTGGAAGAAGAATCACTAACTTGCGCTTCGCAGATGACATTGATGGCCTAGCAGGGACAGAAGAAGAACTAGCTGACCTGGTAATGCGCATTGACAAGACTTCCGCAGCATATGGCATGCAAATAAATGCCGAAAAAACAAAACAAATTATGGCCAACAGGGCTTTAAAAGAGGCATAAGTATTGGAGGTGAAAAGCTAACTAGTGTTAACAGCTTCAAATATCTCAGAGCTATTGTCTCAGATGAGGGAACAAAACCTAAACTACTGGCCCGAATAGCACAGTCCACAGCAGCCTTTTCAAAACTGAAGATAATTTGGAATGACCAGGGGCTTGGCCCTCGGAACCAAAATCAGACTGATGCGCTCCCTGGTCATGGCCACATTTTATATGCTTGCGAGTCTTGGACGCTGACTGAGCTAGAGAGGAGGATCCTAGCAATGGAATTGAGATGCTACAGAAGGATCTAGGCATCACTTTCAAAGACCGCATCACAAACCAAGAGATCAGAGACAGGGTTACTGCAGCGATCAGACCCCATGATGACCTGCTGACTAATGTAAAGAAACGCAAGCTTAAAATATATGACCATATTTCAAGATCCACGGGGCTCGCAAAGACCTTCCTTCAGGGAACAGTACCAGGACAAAGAAGAAGAGGCAGGCAGAGAAAGCGATGGGAGGACAACATAAAAGAATGGACGGGCCTACCATTGATAGAGGTTTTAAACAAGGCGAAAGACAGGGAGGAATGGAAAAAGACGGTCGACTAATCTTGCTTGGTGCCCCAACAAACTAAGGGATAGGTAAAGGTCAAGGTAAAGTACAACCCTCCACTGCCACAACACATTCCAAACTCTAGATCTATGTCCGTTTTTTGTCTCTTTCATTCTAAAAACTAAGGGCCCGCAACCCAATTTAAAGAATGCACAAACATTTCATTTGTAGTGTTCCCTGCCCCACCCTACATCTACACAAATTATTTTCTACTGTAACGCCCCTCTCTCGCTGAACAGTTTGAGACATCATTATTCACAGCTTATTTATTTCTGTGATTCATACACCTAGATCTAGAGAGGCACCTTGTTTAGAATAACCCAGCTCCACAAGCCGGATTATAAACCCCCCACCCACCCCAC